>NC_034598.1:62902298-62933353 GCF_900095145.1 Mus pahari
GGGGACATTTGGGATAGCATTTGAAATGTAAATGAAGAAAATATCTAATAAAATAAGTTTTAAAAAAACTAAAGGGTAGAAAAAAATGAAAAAAATATAAATTTCGGTATTTTAAATATATGAATTTCATTATATGAATGCAGTTTTTAAAGGACTCAGCAGAAGTGATTCTAAACACAAATAAGTTATTTTAACAAGGGAAATACATTTCTTTGGCGATTCTATTACTTTTTTCTATTATTTTTTTTCTATTATTTATTTTCACTCATAGATGTTATGCCACACTCGCTGCCTGACAATACAGCATATCACACAGAATTTTCCAGGTGAGAGATGTCTATAAGTAAATCTGCCTTACATTATGAGAGGTGGCTAATGACTTGCCTATAGGTTTAAAATATTTCAAAGCAACACAGTAGGAACTTTAGTGACCATTTTGAGGAAGGAGAAAGAAGAACCTCTTAAAATAGACACATACTGAAAAACTACATAATGTGCTCATAATGGTTTTTTTGTACGCATTACTAAAGAACAGGCTCACACTAATTAGAAAATATAGTATTTCTCTATATATGTCAGTCAGTGTTCCTCCTAGACATGATGGTGCTTGATCTATTATCCCACCTACAAATGTGAATTATGAAGCCAGATGGAGGCTATGTATAGCTTAGTTTTCCTTTTAGTAATCGGCTGCTCCTAAGAGGGCTTATTTTAGCTAGGAGTTAGAAATGGGCATAATGTTGGTGAGTGTTTGTGTGTGTGTGTGTGTGTGTGTGTGTGTGTGTGTGTGTGTGTGTGTGTGTGTCTTAAAATTCCTATTACTCCTGCTTTTGTATTCATTCTTGCTTTGGACATTTGATATGTTCTGTAGCTGTTTCTGCTATAATCTGGGGCCTTTATACCAATATGATCATAAAATGTGAAGAAAAGGAGGATGCTGCACTCCTGATGCATCCAAGGTCTTGAGGTGCTAGAGGATGTCCTACAAAAATGATTCTGTGTCTCCTAAAGGAGTGTACCTCCCTCATGTCCTAGGACTATTCATTTTTGCAGTGGAATTCTCAACTTACCCATTTGATCCTTCAGCCTTTCTACATCCAAGTAGACAGGAAGGTTGGTGCATATTAGGTGAGCAATGTTTTTAACCCTATCTTGCATATGGTTTTGATAGTATCAGCCAATGACAGCCATCCCCCTTTTGCAAACATGCCTTTGTCTTGGAGAAGGACACGAACAGGTTTTCAAGAGATAGCTCTCCTTCTCCACATACAGGAGTACCAGGGTTGTTTCTGAATCTTGACTACAAGATCCTGTTAAAAAAAAAATAGGGCCATAAAGTCTGTTCCACAAGTCCACACTAATTCTCAAGGAGCTGATTGGTTAATGAAGATGAGACTATGCAGACAGACCGCAAAGACAAGGGTCCTGCGTTCAAGATCTTACCACAGGAGGAAGAAGATTAAAATGTGTACAGGACACTGAAATGAAGACATGGGAGATAAGATATTTATCAGATAAGATAAATTCGCTACAAAAGATTAAAGCTAGGGCATTTCTTAGAGCCCATGAGTGAAGTGCTCAAGCGGTCAAGGTGCAGATATAAATGACCAAGAATCAGCCATCCCCAAATAGGAGAAATATCTGGTGGAAACGAAAATGGAAAGTTTGGTCTGATGGAGAAGATTCTTTTTATTTATTTATTTTTAAATCTCAACATCATATATAATTGGAAAAACTTAGAAGCTAGGTAACTAAAATTCTGAGAGTGAAACAAGGATCTTCACTGTTCTTTCAAAGTATGATTTGAAATTATTGATAAATTCCTTCTTAAGACCAAGACCTATATCCTTCTAGTTTGTAAAGTTTGGGGCATGCACTTTATTTAGTGAAAATTAATGGCTGCACTAGACTTGGAATGTGATTTAATCTTTTTAAAAGCATCTTTACTATTTACAGACTAACATTCATACATGATTTAAAATGAAGGCAAAATACTTCAAACTTCTTATACCCTATTTCTTTTATCTCGCCTTAGTCATACTAATTCTTTGAGTAAGAAGACTCCAACCATGGTTTATAAACTGAGTGTCTTAAATTATTGAATCAGGTGGTGTAGACATGAAATCTCAGTCTGGGGTTTCAGGAACTAAGTAGTCTATTTAGCTCTTAATATGAAGTGCATATTTCAGCCATGCAAGAGAGCGGCTGCCAGTACACAAATGTATCTTTATGTTAAAAGTGGATGCAACTTTTGCCATGTTTTAAAGACTTTAGTAATTGACTTTTAAAATTATTTCAATGTTTTGCATACATTTATTTTATTATTGACTTATTTGTAAAGAATATATTTTCCTTATTCTGGCATTTCTAGTTCTTCTTGAATTCATTCATTCATGCATACAATACTGTTTTCTGAGCTTTAAGTTTGAAGGTTTTCAAGTATAGCAAGTAACCACATTTCCCTCTCTGCTCCCTTCCATCCCCCTTCCTTGCCTGCTCCCTTCCTACTTCCCTCCCTACCTCGCCTTCCTCCCTCCCTTCTCCCACCTCTCCTTCTCTCCCTTGTTCCATTTCCTCTCTTCTTTCTTGTTCCTTCTTTTGGTGATTCACTGCTATTTTTGTTATGTTTTTTTTTTTTGTGTGTGTGTGTGTAATGTGTGCTATTTCCTATGGCCAAAATGTGGATTTCTTCCCACAATATATAAATGGAAATTCTGACTGCATGAGAGATGTCACAAGGAAGTGTGGTCTTTAAAGAATGATTACATCATAAAGGCTGAGCCCAGGAAGAGGATTTGTGCCGTTATTACAGAGGTCTGAGAGAGTCTGCTTCATTGCACATATGAAGAATACAGCCTGTGGTGTCTCGCATGAACAAGAAATCCGAGCCTGAAGTGATTCCATATGTGCTGATGATTTGGTGTTAGTTTATTAAAATCTTATGTTAATTTTAAATATTTTCTGCACTATTTTTCATACAAATATAAACTAATAATTTTTGATAAAATATGCATTCATTCCTTAGTCCTTGTGAAAACCCCAGGGATGTTAATTGGGATAAGTCTTTAAATATTTATGATTTGTTACCAGGTATCAGACACTTGCCAGGTACTGGGAAAATAATAGCGAAGAACATGTCTGATTGTTGAAATTGCAGATGTGGTTGCCGATAGAGAGTGCTTGCAGACACGTCTATGTGTGAATCACATTCTCAATCAGAGGTATACCTGTGGCATGATCAAATACACTTTGCCTCAAGTACTAGAAATCAGGATTTTTAAATAAGAAACTTAATTCCTAAAACTTTATGTCTCTTATCGTTCTGTCTGCATATATTTATAAGATACTCCCGAGACCTCTTTACCTCACTTCATAGCAACTGTGGTTATACAGAGATGAAAAGCTCAGGCAAAGTAAAGTGAAGAAATGTGATAGGGACACATCTTATTCACATACCTGAGAAGAAATCCTTCATCAATGTTCATAGTGCTGAGGATTCAAGATATATAAAGCTATTTCTGTATGATTGAAACATTAGTTATTTTTTCATTTTTTACTCTCTATCCATCCATCTTTTTTTCTGTTTTTTCTTTCTGTGTGTGTTTGTTTGTGCGTGTGTCTGTAAAAGAAAGAGAATGAGTGAGTGAGTGAGTGAGTGTATGTGTGTGTGTGTGTGTGTGTGTGTGTGTGTGTGAGAGAGAGAGAGAGAGAGAGAGAGAGAGAGAGAGANTGTGTGTGTGTGTGTGTGTGTGTGTGTGTGTGAGAGAGAGAGAGAGAGAGAGAGAGAGAGAGAGAGAGAAAGAGAGAGACAAAGAGAAAAAAGACAGAAGAAAGGAATTGTACCAGATTATCATTCATGCTCTAATGATGAATTATATCAAGAGTATCATTTTTCACACTTTTATTTAAGGACAAGGTCTCACGAGGTTACCACACTAGCCATGAACTCAGTTTGCAGGCGGGATAGGTCCTTGATTTGTGATCAGATGCTCTTACCTCTGATTCTGAAGCAATGGTTATTACAGGCTTCTGCCACTCTATCCGGGAAAACTGTTCCCATTACACTAAAAAGAGGGGGGGGGAATGTATCTTTTCATTGAAAAATTGTAGCACATACTCAGAAAGCAAATATTTATATTAAAAGGAACCTAAAAGGAACTTGGTATATTTTGCTACACAGTGGGACCAGAAACAGTAAAGAATTTTAATGTGTAGCCCAAATTATGCTTGTCTGTATTAATTTGACTATGAGAAGAAAATAGTATCTATTTTACTATTTAACTTCTAAACATAAGACGTATCATGGTAATTATCTAAATCATAAAAGTACTTTTCAATTGGTTTTCATTTAGTTTTCATAGCTGAGACACTGGGAAGGATATTGATTGTCAGTGATCTTATCAGAGGGTTGGAACGCAGTAGTAATAGCATCATCCATCACAGATGACTGTAAGAATCACTGTGACATGCACAAAGTGAAGATTTTAGCTATACGAATAGATATTTGTCACTAAGTGTTCAAGAGTTGGTTTTACATATATCATATTCCAAAGTTTGTTTTGTTTAAATAAGTCACAGATACAGTGTATTCCCTAGAGAAAGAGGTAGAGGTTGGTTTTAGATAAGAGTAATGAATTGCAAAGTTTTCTAAGTAGAATTAAATTGTGAGGAAATGTCTTACTTCTTAGTTCTTGATTTGCTCAAGTATAAAACAAGTAAAATATGTTCATTTCAGTATTACTGTGATGACCGAATGAGATAACATAGACAATTTTATAATGCATATGAATAAATTTTGTGTAATTGAATCATTGGTACTAAACTAGCATTCATTACTATTTTTAGAACTCTGAGAATATTTGATTTTATATGGTTTCTAACAATTTAAATAGATTATAAGGTATGTAAAATTGCTTGCATAAATTGTACCCCATAGTTCATATAATCATACACTTTAGACCATATGCCATACTAGTTGATTTAATGACATATCAGCTGCAAAATTTGAAAATGACATCTTGTATCAGAACTTCCTCCAATTAACTGAAGCTCACAAAGACACAGATGTTCTATTGACATCTGAAACATTCCATCCTGCACCTTGTTAAACTAAGGAAGTCAACAATCCAAAAACTTCAGGAAGTTCCTGAAACTGGACAGATACCTTAGACCTCTCTCTTCTGAAGTGTATAAAAGCAGTAAGAGCAATTGAAACACAGTCTCAGACCAGCCAAGCCACCTGACAGAAACAGAGGCAAGACAGAGTGGCTACAAGACTCTCAGACTAACTGAGATATCTATAAGGAGCTCAGATCAACTGGAAAAGAGCATACACACACCTTTCATTGAGATGCTTGTTGGCTGCATCATGTACTCCAGGTTTCCACCTTTGATGAGCCATCAGTAATTTGGTCTTTTATTGCATACCTATGTGGACTCATGTAACTCCAAAAATAGTGTTAAACAAGACAGTGTTGGTGTACACCCTTAATCCCAGAACTTAGGAGGCAGGGGCAGGCAAATCTCTTGCGTTTAAGGCCACCCTGGCTTACAGAGCAGGGTGTTTAAGAACAGTCAGAGAAAAATTGCAGAAAAAAAATACAACAGATTTTTACTTCTCTTCTTCTATTAAAAGTAATGGAGCAGAGACTGGGGGAATGGCCAACCAATAACTGGCCCAACTTGAGACCAGTCTCTGATACTATTAATACTATCTGATACATAGCACTCTGTTATGCTTGGAGACAGGAGTCTAGCATGGCTTTCATAGGGAAAACATAGGGCTGGGCCTAGGCCTCCCCATATATATGTAGCAGATGTATATCTTGGTCTTCATGTGACTCCCCAAAACCTGGAGCAGGGGCTATCTCAAAAGCTGATGCTTATATGTGGGATATGTTCTTCTAGCTGGCCTGCCTTGTCTGGCTTCAGTGGAAGAGGTTGTACCTAACCCTGCAGAGACTTGATGTGCCAGGGTTGGGTGGGGAGTATACCCAGAGGGCCTACCCACCCAGAAGAGAAGGAAGGGAGTGGAGTAAGGGATTGTGGGAGGGTAGACCAGTTGGAGAGCAGAGTGTGGGATCTAAAGTGAATAAGTAAAAATAAATAAATAAATAAATAAATAAATAAATAAGTTAGATTGCTTAAAAAGCACAACAGACAACAGAGAAATCTACTCCTCTTCTTCTATCATTATTATAGTATAAGAAGAAATCATGTTTTCATATGATCTAGCATATGGTAAGGTAGATAAGAGAACTTAAGAGATAGTTGTAGATTTTTTTTTGTCTAAGCACTTTGCCATCCAGGTACTCTACTTATAGACATGTGGAATGGTCAGGAATTGTGGGCTAAGTTTTTAACAGTAGCTTGTATACAATAAATTTAAGATTTTAATAGGAAAACTGGAAATTGGCAGGGGACAATGATCATAGAAGATACCTTATCTTGTTTATAAGCTCATTGTAAATATTCAATACCAAGAAAACCCTCTCATTAACTGAAAAAAGCTAAACATAATAGTGAATGTAAGTGAAAAAGAGGAAAACACGTGGTAAATTAGCTTAGTTTATAAGGTGTTGTACATGTTTACATATGTGTTCATGTGTGTCTGCAGGGAAGAGACCAGCAGTACATGTTGTCTTCAATCATTCTGCACTTTATCTTTTGTGATAGAATCTTCCTAAATCCAGTTGATCTCTGGACTAGAAAGCTAGAAAGCCAGCTCCAAGTCCCCCTTGTTTCTCTTTTATTAGGATGCTTGGGGACCTAAACTCAGATCTTCCTGTTTGTACAGTAAACAGTTTACTCCTTAGTCATCTCCTTAGGCACCAGTCTTTAATATTCTCAACATTCGAATTCCAGGAAAGAACAAGAGTATGAAAATGAAATGAAGAAAAGAGTAAGCTTATAGGTAATCCTAAGATCCACATGTCCCTGAAGATAAAATTCAGAATGTGCTCCTAGAGAGGAGGGAAAGATGGGTAGGTATGTCAAAGCCTGATGAAAAACCGGGCTGGCAAGACCCACCAAGGACTGAGCTAACATTTGCTTGGGTGAGATGAGATTCTGAAGCTGCTGTTCTGAATTGGTTCCATAGATTGAAGTTGTTAATGCTTTTAAGAAATGTTTCTATTGATAGTGGCAAAAAAATGGTTAAGTTGTAATCAAGATTTCTTTTTAACTTCAAGTAAATACAAAAATGCAGATAGATATTCTTGAGAGTGATTCAATATAAAAGAAAATTGTACTAATGGGAAAAAGATCATATCTTCACAAAGAAATTCATTTATTAAAACTGAAGATATTCACAATGGAGGGGAAGTTTATACATTTGCTTCAAGTGGAGCAAGGAAAAATCATCCTGCATAATAAGGATGGAAACATAATATATTGGTAACAACTTAGAGAAGACTATGAATTTGAGCTTGGGAAAAGAGATCAAAATGTTTTCATTCTTGTGGCTTCTATAAACTCAGGAGAAGAAAGCAAATTGTTTAAATAGAGAGTGGTATAAAACTATGCATTTTGGAAGAGGCACTGATTATTTTGAAATGGTTATCATGAATAAATATAGAAATGAAGTGATTGAAAATATAGAAAATGAAAAAATATAGAAAATATAGAAAATGAAAAATATAGACAAGTATAGAATGAGCCACTGGAATTTATGTTTACAGATGTAAATTAAGACAAGCCAGCAATTTTATACATTTTATTCTGGCATATTGTAGCTTTTCATCTATGTGTGTGTGTGTGTGTGTGTGTGTGTGTGTGTGTGTGTGAAATCACTTAGAAGAGGCTATGAATGTGAATGGGAACTGGGAAGGTTATGAGGGAGGGTGTAAAACGAGGAAAAGTTGGGACAAAAGGTTGTAATTATATTATCATCTCAAAGTTTAATATCTGTTTAGAGAATCAGAGAGGGCAGGGTGGCCTTGGATATAAGGAGGTTAGAAACATTGATGAGGATTTCTTTGTCTAGTACATTGAATGAAGTGTGATGGAAAGGGAATGAAACAGATGAGTGGATTTTATATCCAAAATTTATACTATAGTAATATTTCATAGAACCACGTCACAAAATCATGGATTGAAAAAGGAAGAGAGAAAGGAATTTGTAAATCATGAATAATATTTGCAACCAACCAATGGACAGAAACTATTGACCCCTGTGGTTGAAGAAGGGAAAAACTGCAAGACGCTGAGGAGGAGGGCAACCATGTAGGAAGACCAGCAGTCTCAGTTACCCTGGACCCCTGAGACCTCCCAGACACTGAGCCACCAACCAGGTAGCACATACCAGCCATGAGGCCTCCAACACATATGCAGCAGATGACTTGCTGGGTCTGAGTTCAATCAGAGAAGATGTACCTAACCCTTAACAGACTGCAGGCCACAGGGAGTTTAGAGGTCTGGTTGGATTGGGGTTGGGGGGTGGGGACATCTGCGTGGAGAAAGGGGATTGGGGAGGAGGTATGGGATGTGGAACAGTCAGGGGGTGGACCAGGGCATGGGGAATAAAATCTGGAGTGTAAATTAATTAATTAATTAAAAAAGGAAGAAGTTCTAATTAAGTTCACTTCCCCATCTCCACAAAGCTCTTTCAATCAGGTCAGTGGACTTGAATGAAAGAGAACACTGGAGGTTCAAGTCAAAGATCAGCACTGAGCCACACATTTTGGTACTTGTTTCAAATAGTGCTCATTTTCACTGCCAGCTGTTGCCAGTGGGGAATGGGTCTCTAGGCAGCCTGAAGAAAATGTCATCTGAAGTGAATAATTCACTGGCCTGAGCAGCAGAGGGGTTTGAAAGGTCACGTATACAGATGATGTACATTTACACAGTGTGAAGGACTGAGGGAAATAATAGATGAGTGTTCACAGACCATGCATTACAGACATGGCAGCACACTGGCAGGCAGTTAACACCCAGAAGTAACAGGAAGAGGGAAAACCTGCCCCTTTATACAGACACAAAACCTGAACTTGAGGAAGGAAAGGAACGAAAGTATCAAAAACACAAATAGAATTTCAGTGACTGCAGAGAGAGCACAAACCACAGGGATGTGAAAGGCTACTAATCAAACCAAAGCATTAAGAAAAATGAATGAGGCTCAGGGAGTCTGGGAGAGGAAGAACCATTTTCAGCATCGTGGTAATACACAGTATCCAAACAGAAGACATATAGTATCATAGGGTGACCGTGGGACTATTTCAGTAATTTATTAAATAAACAGGCTATATATCATTGGAGTAGTACTATACTAATAGTATCTTTAGGTAAATTAGATTAACATTTTTAATTATAGTTTCCCATTTAAGGTTAATCTAAATAAACAGTCTTTAAATAGAGAGGACACAGACCAAAGGAAAGGCAGTGTACACAAATCATGAAACGCTCGGTAGATCTCCACATTTCTTGCTCAGGACTGTCTCCATGAACAAGAACAGTCATAGGGAAGGTTTGAATTTCAAATGTCTTAAAATTCTAGAACGGGATGAAGTATCAGTAGAAAAGGAGAGGACATGAGAAGGACACTGTTGTGAAGAGTTTGAAAACAAAGAATGTCATTTTTCCCAATTGAACTCTCTGGTGTTAGTATTATTAACCTTTACTATAAGATTACAAGCACAAACCCATGAACGCATGCTGTGACACAAAGCTATGTTCTTTGATCATAGTATCCAAACTTATCTTATCTTATCTTATCTTATCTTTAGATAAGTCTCAAAATGTCTCTGAGATGAAATGACTAAAATCCTTAAGGTAAGAAAATTACTAAAATAAGTGAAAGGATTTTGGTTAATAGCTAGTAATCTCTAAGAATATCCAATAGGGGCAACAAAATGCTTGTCAATAAATAGGTCGGGATGCCTTTGGCTCAGAGAGTGACATTAGAAGTAAATGTTAATTAGCAGTATTGCTTTCTTAGCATCAATGCCATTTTCAGACATGTAAAGTTTCCCATCTCCCTACTCATCTTTCGCTTCTAATGGCCAGATGTCTCATTCTTTACTAGTAGAGTAAATACCACCCCAGTAAGCTAAAGAAAAAAACAATGGACAAATGTTCCTTTCCAATTATAACATTTATTCTTATTAAACTGTAGCCTAATGAATCTTAACAATACATTGAAAAGGCGTTTTTTATCTTTTCCAGTATTCTCCAGAGTACCAAGTAGCAATTATTTGTATTTCTAAAGGAATGGAAGTCACATCCTTAGTTTTATAGCTGGAGAACAAGATAATATGCCAAGGGAATCGGTATCATGCTGTTATGCTAAAACACCACGTATGACCAAGTCAACTTGTGAAAGAAGGGGCTTATTTGAACTTAAAGTGCTAGAGGCGTAAGAGTCTGTCAGGGTAGGGTTACATAGAAGGAAAATAAAGGCACGGTGACCAAAACAGGAAGCAGAAAGCATACACCTTTAACTGAAAACAATAAGAAGAGAAATAGAATTTGTGGAGGCTTTGTAATCTCAAAGTTCACTGCACAGTGACATAATTAATCCAAAGGGTGCTGCAGCTCTCTAGACAACACCATCAACTGTAAGGATATATCAGATCACAGGGGACATTAAACCACAACATATACACTTCAGATTGTTTAAATAAATTTCAGGTTTTTCTCCACTCTTGTAAAATAAAATCTTATTTTTACTACCACACTCATGGGGAAATAGGCAAAATTTCCTTTTTTCTTTTTCTTTCTTTCTTTCTTTCTTTCTTTCTTTCTTTCTTTCTTTCTTTTCTTTCTTTCTTTCGTTCCTTCTCTCTCTCTCTCTCTCTCTCTCTCTCTCTCTCTCTCTCTCTCTCTCTCTCTTTGTCTTTCTTTTGTTTCTCTCTTGTTTATTCTCTATGTTCATGAATAAATATCGAATATGGAGAAGTATTGTCTATGTTTGGTAGAATTCATGTGTATATTATTATTTTCTCTTTTCTCTTAATCAAATGGTTTTAGTTAAGGCACCATTCTGTACAACATAAATTTATATTCTCATACCCCAGCTTCTCGATAATAGCACAGACTTCCCACATGATTCTCTCCATTGTTAGTTCTTTCTGAAGTTAGAGTCTTGCCTACAAATATCAGTACACCAGAATAGTAAGCATATCACTCATGGGAGAAGAAGTAACGTTGATTGTTTTGCTCCTGGAAACCAAGTGTTCTGACTCTGGTAGTATGAATAATAATCAAAATGGACTTTCATGAATGGTGACTGTGTATACTCTAACATGAGTATTCAGTAAGTGTGTCTTAAGGTATGAACTAATCTGCTTTATCTCATGTGTCAATTTAATTCTTTATTAAATTATCTGATTTTGTTAGTTTTCATTTCTTTATTTCTCAGTTTCACAGAAATTCCTAACTGAACTTGGTATCTTGTACTTTTAAGTTAAAACATTGAAGCAAAATTAATTAATTTGGTACCACATGGAAATAATTGAAAATAAAATACAAAGTTATGATTATATTAATGTGTTGCAGCTTATCTATCTTTATTGTTGATTTCCCAAACTCTTGGATAGATTATTGCTTCTGATAAACTGTTAGAAAAGTTTTCCACTGTCCTGTAATTAATTGCCATATAAAGTGGAAAATTGGTAAATATTAAGGACATTTATAAAAATGCAACATTATTAATAACATTCAAGTATGTTGACCTATTCACACAGAACATTTTTAGCACAATTATTTTGAGAGGCATGCAGGGAAAATAATTTTATACCATGGTTAATTTGGAGAGAAACATCTGAGCGAAATTCAGGACTCCTCCATCACGCTTGAGTTTTCTGTTAGCCTCAATCAATACCAATGTCTGGGCCTATCAGGTCATTCATCATTATGTAACATTTTATAACCTTAAAGTTGCCCTGGACATTATTTAATCTAGCACTGTTGGGCACCATTCTCCATCATTCCTTATTCTTCCCCCGTGCTTTAGAGACATCCATTCTGTCATCAAAACTTTCCACAATAGTCCTATTTCTAAATATTTCCAGTGACTTCATGTATCCATTCCTGTCATTTTCTGACACATCCCGTCTCTCTTCTGCAGCACTGTCAGTGTGTAGTGAAAATAACTGAATTGATTCTCTGCTCAAATTCATGACATGCTGATTTTTGAGTTTTCTTTAATTTTTTTTCCATTGGCAACTGTTTTTCTCCTCTACCTCCAAACCATATTAAAAACCCTCTACAACTCCCTATTGGGTTACCATCACCCTGCTCAGAGTGTCTTTATATCTGAGCAGATTTTGCCATTAGCCTTTGCTCTGATTCTAATGTATTGTTCAACTCTTCAAGCACCAACCAGACAGAATGTATAAATAATCCATCATTTAATTATAAACAATACTTAGTAACTTATTTTATAATCAACAACAACCAAAGATTCCCGTAGTTATTTGGTGGCTGCTTTCTCTCAAAAAAAAAAAAAAAAAAAAAAAAAAAAAAGTCACATATTTTTCTACTTGAACATGAAGACCTAAGCAGCTCTCAGGTAGCTCACAGAAATGTTACCTCTCCTTATCAGCTGAAATCACTTGTTTCCTTTCTGTAAATAGTTTGGATTCTCAAGGATCACGCTCATGCTTCATCTACAGCTGTCCCCCATTAAAGATTCTCCTCATGTCGACAATTTCAAAGCATTTCCCATTGCTTTTCATTTAGCATATTATTTTTTATTATAGAAAGTGTCATAGTCTTAAACAACAATGGTTAGATGTATTTTCTTTATAATTATTCCGATTGCTTCTGCACACATATGTACATATTGGTGTTTATTCAGTATTCATGAAAATATTTGTGAAATATTCTTTATAACCATTCTTTGCATTTGGGGCTTTTTGTTCCATTAGGCTTTTACAATATCAGAGACTCTAATATTCAAGGGGCATGTTATTAGATATATGTCACTATAATGAGAAAAAGTCTTCATTCTGTATGAATCTAAACTTTTTTTATTTTTCTCATTTCAGAGAAAATAGATTATTTTCTCATACAATATATCCTGATTATAGTTAACTTCCTTCTACTCTTCCCAGTTTCTATTCACCTCCCCCTTTATTCAGATCTACCCCCTTCCATTCTCTTATTAGAAGAGTCCTCTCAACATTAACAATAAAACATAACATAATAAAATATGATAGTACGAAACAAAGAGAAATCACATCAAATTTAGACAAGGCAAATCCATAGAAGGATAAAAGCCCCAAAGAAGACACAAAAACCAGGGATCCATTTGTTCACACCCTCAGGAGTCCCTGAAAATTACTAAGCTGAAATCTACAACACACATGCAGAACACATGGCATAGACCTGTGTTAACCCTGGACTTGCTGCTTCAGTCTCTGTGGGTTCTTATGAACCTTGCTCAGTCGATTCAGAGGCCCTTGTTCTCCTGCTGTCCTCCAGCCCTTCTGACTCTTACTCAACTTTCTGCCTCCTTTTCTTCAAGGTTCTCAAGTTCTAAGGGGAGGGATTTAAGTTTTCCAATTCTCACCTTCTCCTTCATAGACTGTTTATTAGATGTAATGGGAGATGTCATCTGAGGAATTCCTATCAATTTTCATCTTCATTTAAGCTGTGGAAAGCATCAATATGGTATAATATTTGGCTAACCGATTAAAGAGAAAAATATTATATACATTTAAATGAACTCATGACAGGGAAACAGGGAGACACACAAGGGAAGGCTTAAGAATCCTAATCACAAGTATACATTTTAATTTGTGCCTGATGTCTGAATTGTCAGACACACTTTGCCTTGAGCATGCTTTGTTTCTGTCTAATAGTTTTATATTAGAGATCTCTCACTAAAGGAAGCTTCTCTCTAAATTAGCTTCACCATATCTTTCTTTTACATTGTGTTGAAAATCTATTTGGCCAGAAGAAACTACAAACAAGTTTCCAAGCTACCAGAAATAAGAGGTTGGGGATGTTTTTTCTTTTCTGCCCTGTTAGCTTTCCTCATCTTCTTCCTGGTTCTAAGCTTACACACATAACATATGCATTATTGGGTTTATAAATGAAAATGTGACCTACACTGAGACTGTGGCATTGTAAATAACTAAAAATATATTTTTGGATGTATGCAAAAGCAAGAGCACCTGGCTAAATACTGTTGTTGACAATAAATTTCAACTATGAAATCAGTTAGGTTTCTATATATTTTAGTACTCAAACTAATTTTAGTATTTATCTACAAAATAATACAAGTTAATCCAAACTATTCTAAACATCTTGCCAATGGGGAAAAAATGGTGGTTATCATAATGGTAAAAAAGCAAGCATCTTTGGTAGGAAAGGAAATGAGTGAATGAATGTGAAAAGTTCATTTTCAACTACTGTTAATACAGAGTTGCTTGTAGACCTTGAAATTTTAAGAAGGTTAAAAGAAAAGCAGATCTAGTTTTAGAAATCATTTGTTTTTCAATTTTAAGGATGTGAGAAAGCAGTAAGTTTACTGACAATGCAGAAAATCAAGCAACTTCATTACCCATGCCAATTTAGTTCCCTGTAAAATACCAAACGATATTTTATTACTTTTAGATTACAATTAATCTATTTCTGAAGTTCTAATTAAATGCATGAATGACAAAAGTTCTCGTTCTTCCTTTTTTTGGGGGGAAGAATTTTGGGTTGCTTCACTGACAGAGTGATGATCATGAGTTTGTAGTCATTCTTGGATTCAATTCCAGAAATAGAGGTTTTTCAGAGATAATGTACTAAATAATTTATAAGCATAATAATATGCCATAATTTGGTCCTTATAATGATTGAGATACACAGTATAGTTAAAGAATCCATATTTAATTTTGGAGTGTGACAAGAGGGGGTTATTAGCAGTTGTCCATAGTTTTAATTCTTACTAAAATTCACTGCTTTATTTCATCCAGAATATCACTGTGACAGTCATGATTTGGCTTGTCATTTCTATGTCTTCTAGGATTCATTTTGTTCCATGGAAGGCTACCTGTTTTCCAGAAGATGCTCCAACATGTAATAACATGTTCCACTATATTCATAGCAGTCTTGTTTATAATAGAAGCTGGAAAGAACCCAGATGTCCCTCAATAGAGGAATGGATACAGAAAATGTGGTACAGAATGCAGTACTACTCAACTATTAAAAGCAAAGAGTTTATGAAATTCTTAGACAAATGGATGCACCTATTTTCCTTGTAATGCCTTTTTAGGGATGAATTTGTAGATAGAGATTTCTTAAATTGCATTTTTACAATGAAATGTCTTATTTTCTCTACTGTGATTGGAAGTTTTGCTGGGTCTGGTATTATGAACTGAAGTCTGGGATCATAGAAGTTTTAGGACATCTGCCCAGCCCCTTCTGACTTTTAGAGTTTCCATTGAAAAGTTAGATGTTATTCTAGATAGGTGTGCTTTTATATGTTACTTAATCTTTCTTCTTCTCCTCCTCCTCCTTCTCCTCCTCCTCCTCCTCCTCCTCCCCCCCTCCTCCTCCCTTAGTGTTATTTTCTTTGTTCTGTATATTCAATGTTTTGATTATTATGGGCTGAGGAAGTTTTCTTTTCCTGTCAGTCTATTTGGTGTTTTGCATGCTTCTTTGACGTTGATAGGTATCTCCTTTATGTTAGCAAGACTGTCTTCTACGATTTTTTTTGTTTTGAAAATATTTTCTTCTCATTTAAGCTGGGATTTGCCCCTTTATCCTATTGCTATTCTTCTTTGATTTGATCTTTTCATAGTTTCTCAGATTCTTGGATTTTTGTGTGTGTCAGGATCATTTTAGAGTTAACGTTTTATTTTACCGAGGACTCCTTTTCTTCTATCTGTATCTTCAATGCCAGAGATTCTCTCTTCTATATTTTGCAATCTGTTTGGTGAGGATTTCCTCTGAGTTTCCTGTTCCAGGGTTGAACAGCTACCTGCGTCCCTTACTGGAGTGGCCTGTGAGTTCCAGTGAGTCCCTGCTGGAGTTAGGATTGAAGACAAAGCAGTAGATTGGGGAGGAAAGTTTGGGAATAGAATATGTGTGTGATTGGCTGTGGATCCAGGTGAAGGAGCTGGAGGTCTAGTTTCTTCAGGTTTAAACAGGTTAAACAATACTGGGCAACATATTTCACATAACATTTGTATTTACCATTTCATGTTTGATAGTACTTGTAGTAAGAATTGGCAACAGTGATGAGTTCTTCTCCTCACACTACAGTATTAACTGACTTGACCTTGTGCGAGCCTGTGCAGGGAACTAGTTGCTATGAGTTTCTGAATGCAGTGGTGATTCCATGGGCAGAAGGCTCTGTTAACCTCCTGTCCTCCGTATCTCTGGCACTGATAATTTTATGCTCCCTTTTCAAATTTAAGGAGGGATAAATTCAGGGGGTGAGAAGGTGAACGTTCTTTAATAGTATGGCTCTGTAAGCTGACCATTCTCTAGTAAATGGCTACAATTTAACTTTTTAATTTTCTGAAGGCAGTTATGGAAATTAGTTTTATATATCCTGTATTTGGGATACAAATTGTCAATTTTGCACTTGCCTTCCTTATTACTATACACTGTATCTTACCTAGAACAACACACAAATATTTCTAGAAAATAGACAGTTATAATAGATACAGGAATTTTTTTTCTTTTTTTTTTTTTTTTTTTTGGAGTTCCCAAAAGTTTAGGAACCCGAATATTTGGACACATAATATATTGTTTCAGTATTTAAAGTTATGACATAGCATAAACACACAGATAGAATATGCTATATATTAACAGTTTTGCTTTTTGTTCTCTGAGAATATCTAAAATTAAAGCCTAAGGCAGAAGGATGTTAACTCAATAGTGCAGAAACATTTTTTTTATTATCATCTCACTCCATTATTGTTTATGGATTTGATCCAGTTATGTAGTGTGCATCACTTTCTGGATAACCCTTTACTTATTTTAAGAGTCAAAGTGGTAACTCCTTACCTCACATTGCTAGTCCATAGTACCAACTTTGTTGTTGTAAGTAGATTGATAATGTCACCATTTGGCTGCTCATCAATTTGTTCCTTCCCAAATAATCCTACTCAAATATGTCTTCTATCTGCTTCCTACCAGAAACTAAAGACAGAATGAGGCGAGGTTTCTGTTAAAACAAATAATTTGCTTAAAGTGGATGGGAATACTAATTGTGACATAAGCCCTAACATTTAATAAACTGTGACAGTGCAGCTCTTTTAATAAACTGGCTGTTTAGTTATAAAGGCATATTAATGGGCACTTTAAAATATAACCTAGGGTACATAAGGATCTTATTATTATTTCTCCGCCCATTGAAGTCCTAAACTAATATTCAGCTCATTACCCAGATGCTTCTATGCCTCATTTCTCATTTTTCATTAAGAAGGAAAATCAAAATAGGATAAGTTAAATAGAATTAGAATCATTTAATTCTGCAAGATGTAGGACACACACAGAAACATAGATCCAAGTTAATAAAGTCTCAGCAATGAAGGAAAATAATACCGAGAATTTTGAGCACTGCATTTTACTGTCTAGGATATAAAAAGTATGTAAGCTTTCAAGAGGAGAGTTGCTACTCCCTGAAACAGTCTCTCATGTGGTTGCAAAGCAAGGCAGTTTTCCATCTGTATCTCAAATTAATAACATCTGGAAAGAGAAATTGAATACGAAATGGTTTTGCTGCTCAGCAGTGTGGACATAGATATATTAGCTATCCCGGGCTACCACCCAGAAGCAAAGTGCATTACATGAAACACTGGAGTGTAAGAAAACTATTGTGATCTACACAAGGAAGACAGGAAGTTGTGTATACAGGAAACTGAGCGCCCAGGCAAATTCTAGCAAGTTCTGCAGTGAACAAATTGAAGACTGCACTAGCTTTCCACCCTCCTACTGACCTTGGTAATTCCTTTAGAATATCCTGGTTTTTCGATTTGATGACATTTGCAAGAGAGAATGAATTGAGGGTAGGATGAAGAGATCCAGAAAATGTCAAGAAAAATGAAAACCTTTGTGGAAACCCTGACAGTAGCCTGCGTGGTGGAATTAAAAAGAAAATGGAAAAGCAGAGCAAAGTAAACAACAATCAAAAGAAAAGAAATAATCATGCCATTCTTAAAGGAAAGTAGGGCTAAAGTGACATAAACTCTTTAAGTCTAGAAAATGATGAATATAATGTATTTAATTGATTAAAAAGTATCATGTTATGCTATATACTATCACAGGGTCAAAAACATTATTTAATATTTACTTATATTTCATAATGAACTTTCAACCTTAATAAAAAGGAATTCTAAGGTATTATTTTATAAGACATGTACTCAACTCAACCATAATAATACAAATTGCTTTACATGTCATTTTTATTCTTACCAAGAAATTTTGTAAGAAAATCTTAGCAGTTCAACACTACATGGAACTTGGCACCAATCAATTTTATGTTAAATTTCTCCACACGTTCTATAAGGAGAAATGTGGTTTGATCCATAATATTTTAAGAAGCTACAAATACCTGCTAAATAGTCAAGAGAAAATAATTTTCAGAAGTTTTACTTGTATTAAATCTTAGATAATCTTTAGCTTAATCTATATACTAGACTCTGTAAAGAATGTCAATATTTTTATTTATTTCTAGTGATTACAAATTGGTTATGCAGCATTAAGAAAAATTATTGCACCTATGAGGAAAGAAATCCCTTAATGCTTCATACCTGCTCAGTAAGCAAGACCTATTGTTATTGAATATGCTACCTCATTCACAATGCAATTATATGTGAAGTTTCTTTGGTAATCTATCCTTGAATACAAAATTCTATTTATCACTTAATTAGAATATCAAATTATATAACCTTTTATCACTTTACTTAAAAATATAGACTAATACAATTGTTTTCAGTTTCTTGGCAAGTTTTTTATAGGCCATGTCTGGACTAAATTGAATGCTGCTTAAATTCAATAAAATTCTCAGGAATACTTCATAAAATACAAAGGTTAAACTCGATGTGTACTTCCATTACATATTGTGGATATTCTTACAGACTTGTTCCTCACTTAAAAGATGTCAAGCTTTTGGGACAATTCAGTACTTTCAAAACTGTTCCACATGCTGATTTTTTTTTCTAGAGATATCAAGGTCCCTGAAAATGTACCCCCTGCAAATCACTGAACTTTCTCAATCATTTCCCTAGCCTAAAGTGTTTGTATTTCTAATTTCACCACCTCATTCTTCAACATATCGCTGTACATGTTAGACCTTTGCTTAACACCACTGGCAGCTGCATCGTGATATGTGTATCAGTGTGTTTGCAATGATCAAAAGTGCTTGGGTATTGCAAAAATGAAAAATGAGAGCTCATACTTACTGATTATTCGTGATATGATTATTTATTTATTTATTTATTTATTTATCTTTACACTCCAGATTTTATTCACCCCTCCCAGCTCCACCCTCTGATTGTTCCATATTCCATACCTCCTCTCTACCCCCCTGTCTCTACAAGGTTGTCCCTACCACCCACCCCTCACCCAACCAGATCTCTAAACTCCCTGGTGCCTCCAGTCTCTTGAAGGTTTAGGTGCATCTTCTCTGACTTAACCCAAACTCAGCAGTCCTCTGGGTCAGTCTTGGGGGCCTCATATCACCTGCTGTATGCTGCCTCTTTGGTGATCCAGCGTCAGAGATCTCGGGGGCCAGGATAGCTGAGAATGGTGGTCCTCCTACATTTGCCAAGAATGTTTTCATTAATCAAGAACGAAACTCGGAGGTTCAAAGACAATCAGATACCGTGTAGTTCCGACTGTAAACGATACTGACTGGTGATGCAGCATTATTCCCATGACCTGCAGGGCAGCTTCCAGGAAACCAAAGTCTTTGGGTTCCAGAGGGAGTATGATTGCAAAGCTGAAACTTAAAAGAATTGACAGAAGGGCATCACCAGGAGTGGAGCCTGCAGCTTAATTTGACTCACCATGGGAAACCTCACCCGGCCTGCACATGGACAGGATTGACAGATTGATAGCTCTTTCTCATTCCGTGGGTGGTGGTGCATGGCCATTCTTAGTTGGTGGACCGATTTGTCTGGTTAATTCTGATAACAAATGAGACTAATGAGAGATAGAAATGAGTGGAACCAGACAGGAGAGGAGGTAGGATGGACTTTGGGAAAAAGATTATGAAGAAACTGTAATAAAAATATATTGTAGTAGTAACATTTTTGAAAAAGAATTTACTCTTGATCTTCCTGTGTATATCTCAACTGAGTTGGGTTGGGAGGTGTGTGGCACTATATCTTGCTTGATGTTTATTTTGTTTGTTTGTTTTTAACTTATGATTCTTTCAAAGGATAGAGCCTAATATGGAGACATTAACTACATATAGTGACTTAATATTTTTCCATAAGAGTTTACCTTACCATCATTATCACTTACAACTTACCATCACTAGGAATAATGGAGATTCCACTCAAAATTTTTAAATAAATGGAATTTAATGTAAACTCATTTGTGGAAAAAATAATGTAGGTATTTAACTGTGTCTTTTTAAGTATGAGGTTTATTTATATAATTGAATAAAGGTACAATAAATAACCATGTGTTTGATATGGGCTTTATGACTCATTTAGAAATATTATTTTAAGTTACTGAATTGTATGATTGGTATTTCTAATGTTTTCATATAAATTTGCACTGAGAAAATATTCATTCTTCCAATTTATTGAAAGACTATGAGATTATATAGAAATAGAACTTTAAACATTTTGTAAGAAAAAAAAGACATCTATATGCAAAATATGTTTGTACTTATTTTCCTTTTTATTGATTATTTTATTTATTTATATTTCAAATATTGCCCCTTTCCAGAGAGCCCTTCCCTACCCAATGGCCCCTCCCCTTTACTTCTAAGAGGGCACTTTCCCACCCACACCACTCCAGCCTCACCCCCTGTAGCATATCCCCTACACTAGGGCAACAGTCCTCCAAGGACCAAGCACTTCTCCTCCCATTGATGCCAGACAAGGCATTCCTATGCTACATATGTAGCAATAGCCATGGTCACACACAAATGCAGACACTCACAGCCAACCCTGGGACCCCAATGGAAGAGTGAGGTAAGAACTGAAGGAGCTGAAGGAAATGGTATATCCATAGGAAGAACAACAATATCAACTAACTGGACTCCTCAGAACTCCCAGGGACTAAACCACCAACCAAAGAGTATACATGTTTGTACTTTTTAAAATCAATATAGTCAGTTATTTTTGTTTATGTTAAATATAATTGTTAACAAATCATACATGGAGGTAATTGAAGGAAACACTGCCTAATTGTCTTTTTTATTAATAATCTTTTCCTTAGAGAGATGATGAACACTTATTCTTGTCACACAAGTATTTTAATCACAGATACACACAACACACACACAAGAGGGATATTTTGTTTTGCCACTTTCTTAAAAATAGATTATTTTCTTATGCAATATATCCTGATTACAGTTTTCCATTATTCTCCCCCTCCTATTTCTCCCTCATATCCCATCCCTTCCAAATCCACTGCTCCCGAGTCTTTCATTAGAAAAGGACAGACTTTTAAAATATAAAAACAAACTACAACCATATATGATATAAGATAAAAACAAAACTACCACATTAAAATTGGACAGGGAAAATGAAAATCATAAAAACAACAAGAGTCCTGGGAGCAGTCACACACGAATCAGAGACCCACTCTTTCACACACTCAGACATTCCACAAAGAACACTAAACTAGAAGTCATAATGTATCTGCAGAGTACCTGGTGCAGACATAGCTATGTTCTGTGTTTGATGCTCAGTCTCTATGAGTTCATTGAACCTTTGATCAGATAATATAAGATGGCCTCTTGATCCAGGTGTCCTCTGTCCCTTATGACTTTTATATTCTCTCTCCTTTCTCTTTCATGAGGTTTCCTAAGAACTGAGGCTTGGGATGCAGACATAACATTTAGAGCTGTGTGAAGTAAGAACTTCTAGCTCTTTGGAAAGTTAGTTACATCAAATGATGTTTTGCTGGGGGACATAGGTGAAAGATGACTTGCTAAAACAAACAAGTGAAAGGCTGATTTCCTGAAGCACACAGGTGAAAGGGTGTTTTGATATAGCAAACATGTGAAAGGACACTTGATGAAGGAGTATAAATATGACCTCACAGAGAGTGGGAGACAAGCTTTGAGCCTTGGTTTGGTTTGTTCTGCCTAGTTACTCTTCACTGATGGCACGCATGTGTTGGTTCGCCTTACATAGTGTTGTTGAGCTCAACTTGTAACACTGCCATTGAGAGAAACTTGCCCAAGAACTGCTCCTGAGAATCCTGCAGCAGCTTGCCATGTCCAGTGGCCTTGCCCTAGGCCAGTTGGCAAGCATGGCAGTGTCTTCAGTATTGAACTACAGCTGCCTTGTGTCTGCTTGCTGAAAGGACTGGACTGTAGCTTCTGGTTTTGTGCCCAGTGTCTGCTGCCTAGAGGACTGGTCTGCAGTTGCATAATATTTGGTATTTGCTATGAGACTGAACTGCTGCCCAAGAAGATCAAGCTCACCCCCAAAGAACTATTGTTGAACAGGTCCTCTCACCCCACCTCCCATCCTAATAACTTTTCTCTTCCCTCCTCTGTCGAGAAGAGGTTAAACCCTTGTTAAAAGTAGGTGACAGCTGTGTGTCTCACAGTCTTTCTCTTTGGGTCTTTGTATTTCTTGCCGTCTGCAGCAGGAGGAAAGTTCTCTGATGATGGCTAAATAAAGCACCCACCTATGAGTATAGAGGACTATCATTAGGAGTTATTTTCAAATTAATACATTTTTAATTTTTAATTAAAAATATGTAGTTTTATTAGAAGTGTTTAGGCTACCCAGTCTTTGGTTCCAAGAATGGTAATAACTAGATCTTGGTATAGACTGATTCCCATCTTTCAGAGGAACTGCCATGCTGATTTCCATGATCAATGTACACATTTGCAGTACCATTAACATCTTCAGTTTCCATCAGGGATTCAGACCTTACAAGGCTTCCCATGCTGCAGAGTGTCTCTACACTACCTATGAATGCACTAGCTGTGCTAAGAACCTACAATGGGTTTAGGAATATGGTACATAAAGTTGGTAATGAAAAACAGTAGGTATAATAAGGAAGTAGTTGGAAGGGAGAATAGACTGGAGATGTACTTGATCAAAGCACATTATAATCACATATAGAATTATCAATAAAACTAAAACATTTAAAATAAATTAGCTAGCACAAGGTTCAGTGAGAGACCTTTAAACCCCAACACTAACAATTAATGAAAAGGAAATCATGAATTTGAAAGAGAATAGAGTAGTATATGAGAGAATTTGGAAGGATGAAAGAGATGGGAAAATTATTGTAATTTTATTATAATCTCAAAACTACAATAAAATAGTAACCTTTCATTGCTAAGGTAACTTACCCTGGGCTTGTATAAAATCATTAATCATATACAGATCTTAGCTATTTTATTCATTTTCTTAAAGGAACGGTTCTTTTAACATCTGGCAGATTGAAAACAAATTTTTAAAATTCTCTTCTATAATGTTGTGTATTCTATAATTAAACATTTATTTACATTTTCATTTAATTATTTGTTTTGTTTGTTTTTTGAAACATGCTTCCTCTGTGTATCACTGGCTGTGCTGGCACTCACTTTGTGGATGAGGCTGGCCTCCAACTCAGAGATTCTCCTGCCACTGCCTCCCAAGTGATGGGCTTGTGCTCCTGATAAGTGTGTAGTCTTACAAGTCAAATCACATTGAAAAGACTTGTGTACTAGAAAAAATAAAACTGATGTTGTGAAACAACAAATGTAAGTGACAAAGTGGAATATAAGGCTGCTAAAAGCGTAAAGACCCCAGACTGTCAAGAAGTATGATCAGTCCAATACCTTAGCTACATACCCAATGTTGTCTGTATTCCATGCTTTCAGTTTTTTCCTTCACATTTAATTTTTGTAATTCAATTTTAAGTTATAAAATTCCTGACATCTGTATACATTTATTTTAATATATATTGGGCTTAAAGAAGTAATCAAATATTATTAATGACACTTATCACATCCAAATTTTATAGGCATTTTATTAATAGCTTTAAACTCTAATTGTTATAATAAATGATTAGGTTATAATTTTAATTTATCAGAGCCTATTTACTTCATACATATAAATACACATAAGATTTTTAGAAAACTTAGGCAACTGGAAGTATATAAAAGTATCTGAAATTTTTATCATCACTAATCTCAAACAAGGTGTCAAAGTCATGGAAGGCTAACATTAACCACTCATATTTTCAAATAAAAAAATATCCAGTGCCTGAGCAGAGAGAACAGAAAATTCCTTTCATCTAAGAAGTCATATTTCACTGTCTTGAGGTCAGAAAAAAGTAATTGTGAGGCATTTCTTAAAGTCTGAAGTTTTCCTTTAGTCTATTCCAGTCACTTTTATGAGGGAAAAAGGTGTGATTCAAGAGTTACACACTACAGTGCTTAATAGGAATCATCCCTTATGATTTTCTAAGAAAGCTCAAGGTATACTGCCTAATTGTGAGCTACCCAAAGAACAAATTTTCTAGAAAAGCGGGGCTGGTCAGGTTTATTTTCTGAACTTAAAGTTCACAACAACCTTTGCCCAAGTGTTTTAGAAGATGAAGAAAAGCAAGTGCAATGTGTTCTGCTTTAATAAGTTAGGGAGCCAAAACTGCATTTAGTTTCAGGGTACTTTTTTACTTTCTCTGGTCTGAAAAAGCTATACTTATCAAGAAAATAAAACATTGTGGGTTTTTTTCCTGTACATGTGTCATACCTATTAATAGTGTTTAGTAATCAAAATTGTCCGATGTAAAATATCCACATGGAATAGACATTGAGAACTCATATTTCAAGAAAAATTGATTGATTCTGGAGTATAGAAAACTAGAGTGTAAAATATATTGAGAAATATATCTTGGACAAGAATACATTAAAATCTTAAAATTAAACATTAATAAAAATAGGTTCTAGTGTTAACTGAGATATACAAGAATAATGAACATACACGTAATCAGAAAATTAAGGAGTAGAGACAGAAGCAGTTTAAGTTTGTTCTCCAGTATAGGGGGCAAAAGACTTCCCTGGACAATGAGAGCTTATCTTTAAAAAAGTATTAATTTATCTTAATGAGTCTTTGAACTACCTTATAAAGCAATCTAATATTTCATATTTGCTCTACATTCTTAAGCATAACTTATACCAGGAAAGGAATTTGATTTTTATAAATATGACAAATAAAATCTCTATCATCTATCTATCACCTATTGTCATCATCATCATCATCATTTTATAGATTTAATATATGTTAATGTAATTTTAAATTTATTAATCAATTTACTTGTTTACATTTCAGATATCCTCCTCCCGGTCTCCCCTCCACAACCATCTCCCTACTCTTTGCATCTAAGAGGGTGTTTCACCACCCACCCACACCCACCTCACTCCTCTAGCATCCCCCTTCTCTGGAGCGTCAAGCCTCCACAGGACCGACGGCCTCCCCTCTCACTGCTGCCAGATAAATCTGTCCTCTGCTACATGCGGAGCTGGAGCCATGGACCTGCCCTTGTACATACACTCTTCCAGTGGTGGTCTAGTCCCTGGGAGCTCTTGGAGGATCTGGTTAGTTGATACTGTTGTTCTTCCTATGGGGATGCAATCTCCTTCAACTTCTTCAGCCCTTCCCCTAATTCTTCCATTGGGGGTCCCAGGATAAGTCCAATGGTTAGCTGTGAGTATCTGAATCCATCTTAATCAGGTGCTGGTAGAGCCTCTCAGAGGACAGTGATTCTAGAAATCTGCAAGCACATCTTAATATCAGCTCTATCTGTCTGTCTATGTTTCTATCTATGTATGTATGTATGTATGTATGTATGTATGTATGTATGTATGTATCTATCTATCTATCTATCTATCTATCTATCTATCTATCTACATGCCTGTTTTCTATCTATCTGCTTGTCTGCCTGTCTATCATCTAACAATCTATCCATCTAACTAGTCAGTCTATGTGCCTGGGACTCTTTTACATTATCCAGATGAAAATCCTGAAGAGACAGATTATCACTCAGCTTTGGCAGTCACGTGGGTTGAATGCTGTGGGTGCATGCTAGATATGGAATTTGCAGCTCTAGGAACTGAATAATAGAGGGTTATGAGGCTTACAACTTGATGAGTTAGAAGGCAAGTAGGGAAAGCTGTGAGAGAGTTTGGAGGGGAGAAAGAGAAGGGAGAAAGGTCAAAATATTAAAACAAATATTAGAGATTTACAGGTTAGGCGCTCACATCAGAGTAATAGTCTATTACACCTTGGTTGTCCATAGCCCTGCACTCAGTACATATCAATCTGTATCTCATAGAAGAAGATGGTGACCGCTACTACTGCTCTCAAACCGAGGTGGAGAGACCCTCGACCCCTAGATTTTATTGGTGTTACACCTACCAAGTAGTGGGTAATGAGATCTTCTGCTGGGGGAATTTGGTAACTCCCTGTTATACTTATAGTAACTGGGGTTAATATGCTCTGGTTGCCATTTTTACTATACCAGCTACATGGGTATGATGACACATACCCATGTATCTGAGTCCATATGGGTGTCCATCCTATTGTGCTCATTATTGAGGCACTGTTATCTTGGTGTCCTCCACCAACTCTAGATCTAAAAATATATCTTTCCATCTCCTTCTGGTTTCCTGATCTTCAAAGGGAGGGATTTCATTGAAACATCCCATTTAGGACCACGAGTTAGGACTGAGCATCCCAAGGATTCTCATTCTTGTGCTTGTTCCCATCTATAGCAGGAGGGAGCAGCCCTGATAATGGCTAAACAAGGCACTGATCTATGAGTATAGCAGAACATCATTAGTGGTTATGTTATTGCCACATTCAAGTCACTTCTTAATTCAACTGAGAAACACACTCAGGTGCTGCTACATAGGGTTGCTATATATATATATATATATATATATATATATATATATATATATATAGCCAATTAAGAGACTTTGGAATGACCTTTCGTCTACTTATGGCTTTTCTTATGGACAGAACATCATGGGTGAGTATGAAGCCTTCACCAGCATTTTCAAGTGGTAGCTCAAGTGTTATTAAGCTGATGAGCATTGGAGATTAAGAAAAGCAGCAGCTATAGAGATAACAAATAGCAAGGGAAGTCTAGAGATGATCATGTAGATGGCGAGCCAATAAAGCAGAAAGCAGGAGTCTATAAAGAGCTGAGTGTAAGAACATATCCTTTCCACTCACTGGAAGAATACCGGGAAGTTACCAAATTCTACTGAAGATCTAATTACCCAGTACTTGATAGCTGTAACACCAGTCTCACCTGGCTGTCTCTCAGCCCTGTCACATGAAAAGTGTAGTAATGGCATATGATTAGCCCAGAAAAAAAAATCAAAATTCAAAAAATGATATCCATGTATACACACACACACACACACACACACACACACACACACANATATATATATATATATATATATATATATATATATATATATATATTTCCATTGTAAATTTGAACAGTTTTGACAATCCATATTAAATATGGCTCTGCCTTTGCCTATGAATTAAAAATATGTGTAAACGCACACAAAACATAGAATTACTTCATATATAAATATATAATGCATGCATATGTTTGTCTATTTCTAGGACAAGGTCAAGTGAAGAAGCATTATCCAACTTTTCAGCTACAGCCATGCTTCAGAAAAGGCAACCAGCTCTGTGGCGTTTTCCTACAAATACATTTTCTTAGCTACCATTCAGCAAGTCTCTTCTTGCAACAAGCTGAACTCTGCTAACCTTGGAAGGGTTTGCCTCTGTTGGGCCTGCAGGTAGGCTGTAGGTCACACAGCACATCTGATTCACAACTCTTCATTGAAAGACTCAATTTGAACAAGTGTACTGTTTGAAATCTTGTCAGGGAAAAGGCCAAGTGGTTAGGATCAAACAGAGACTTACAAAAATCTTTAAAAATTCTCAGCCACGAAGTGGCCTGTCATCATGTCTTTTAGATTTTCTTTTTGGTCAACATGTAACATACAAATTTCAAAGTCAGTGGAGGCTGGCATACATCATATTTCTGAGTTGCGGTGAATCACAGGAACAATGCAGGATGATTGGAAGAACTGTAATTTCTATTCTAAGGAAGAAACACAGACAGTAAGCAATAATTAACTGAAGATGATGTTTTAAAATGTTTTCCTTATCACAAAGACAGTCTAAAGAGGTGCATTATCAGTTTCTAGTCTTGTGACATAGGTTATTATATATTGTCTTCGTTCACCAATAAAAGTCCCAGTGGACATAATTGTCTCTTGAGGTACTCAGTTTTGATATCTAGAAGTTGAAGTGGCTATCTGGTAAAATGGTAAATTATTTCAGCAACCTTCCAACTAAAAATTTAATCTTTCAGTATCATAATTTTTTTAAAATTTCTTTTTAGTTTATTTTCAGAAAGGTTTCCCCAGCTGAGGGTCAACACTTGTCTTTTACTCACTTTTTACTTTCTTATTCGTGTTTATGAAAAAAAAAAGGATATCTTTATCACGTCCAATATTTAATAAACAATAAAAATAGGTAAAACTGTTTATATCTCACAATTCTATAACTACTGCTTCTCCTCCAAACTGATCTCCTATTTCCTGTTTATCTTAGGGTTTCTATTGCTGTGATGAAACACCATGAGCAATGTAACTTGGAAAGGAAAGGGTTTATTTGCCTGATACCTCCACATCATAGTTCATTGAAGGAAGTCACACAGGGACTCAAGCAATGCTGAATGCAGAAACTATGGAGGGGTTCTCCTTACTGGCTTGCTCCTCATGCCTTGTCCAGCCTGCCTTCTCATAGAACCCAGGACCACCAGCCCAGGAAGGGGACCATCCACTATGGGCTGGAACCTCATTCGTTAATCCAATCATCAATTAAGAAAAATGCACTACAAATGGATCTTTTGGAGGAATTTCTTCAATTGAGGTTCCCACCATTCATATGACTCTAGCCTGTGTAATATGGACATAAAACTAGTCAGAACACAATTTCTCAAAAAAAAAAATCAGAAATTTATTTCTACATTTTGCTGCCAAAATAATTTTTAACACTTTGATAGATAATACTTATATATTTATTATATAGCTTGTGTATTTATATAATTTAAAAATATGTTTAATATGTGGATACCATTCCATATATTCCAATATTGCCTGTGAAACTTGACATTTGGATGGTAGTCAAATATGACTAAAAGTATCTGAAAAGATTACTGATGTTAAATTTTCAAATGTTATGTTTTCTATTCATGTCTCAATACTACACTAAAGATGGTCATTTTCCATGTCATGTTTTACAGAACTTCCTTATTTCCATTGATATCTCCCCTTTTGCTTGATTTCCATATCAGTAATAATGCTTTATTATTTCTAAAAATAACATATCACTCAAAGAACACTCATGTTTTTGTTTGTTATGATTGTTTTTATTTTTATGAACCGTAAGCTTGGTCAATTAGAATATGTAGCATATTTCTGAAATTCTGCATTAACATTTTTCTCTCTTTATCTAAACATATATTTGATTCTATACCACTTCTTTGTTTCCAATTCCTTAATATTTTCTTGTATATTTATCATATTCCTTTGATTATTAGTTATATTTGATCCATTTCTCGTCTTAGTCCTCAAATGTCATGAAATCCATTATACAATTTAAGAATATTTTGTTTCTGATCTATACCTCATTTATTTTCTCATTATGATATAATTTGTTTATTTGTTCCTCATGTTTCCACAGAAGTCCATTTTTCTCATTTGTTTTGAATCAAATAAATTATAAACATAGAAGAAAAGAAAATGTGGGAAAAATCAAGAAAATAGTGTTTCTTCCCTGGTATCTCTCCAAGTTCAGTGTTCTCAAAGACTGGCTACTCTTTATTAATCAGCTCTTACTTTGAAATTTCCCTCCTTCTGCATCCATACCCTTTGAAACTTTTTCTCCTTAGGGCGTGTTTAATAAGAACACTAATATTTTTCTTGTCACCCCAAAATTTACTGTTAAGCCTTCACTCCCTATCATATTTCTTTTACATGTTGTTTTTAAATACTCCATATTTTAATCATACAGTCCACAGAAGATAGTTTCAAATGAAATAAAAGAGCACTCTAAACAAAAGACAAAGATCTAAATAGTATTTTAAATAAAGTCTTTGTCTTATAACCACCAATAATCTGACAACGCTTTTGATATTTCTCTGAACTCAGGATATGATTAAAACTGACATGTTACTGAATGAAGGATCTCATAGTTATTTTCCAATTAAAATATACACGATATAATATTCTTTGAAACAGAGAACATTGTAACACTGGGATCAATATTGAGAAATACCTTGGAATTTCTCTCCATTTTTTATAAGCCAGGACTTTTACTTTCTTATATCCTGATGGTGTTTAATAATGCTTAATGTTGAACTTTTATAGAAAATATTTAAACTTTATAATAAGTTATTAAATATTAGTTACAGCAACAAAATGGAATTCTTACATAAATAAATTAATTATTACACTGTAAGTCAAGATACAGTCCCATTACAGGATTATTTTGCTGTCATAAGAATAATTAAGTATCTTTTGATATTATTAAAAAACAAAATTCAGAAAATGATGTTTTCTCTTTCATTTGTCCATTGCTATCTTTTAAGAATATGTAACTGATTATTTTCCCACTGCTCAGAATTTTTCCAAAGACATTGCTTATTTATTGTTCTATTGATGTCATAAGCCATCCCAATGAAAGCAACATAGAAAATAAACTTTTTTTTGTATAGTTTACAGTTTCAAATGTTTAGAGTCCATGACCACCATAGGGTATCATAAAGGCAAGCGGGATTCTGGTGCAGTAAGCAGTAGAGAGCTTATATCTTAAGGACGACCAACAAGGAGACAGAGACCAGACAGAGATACAGACACACACACACACACACACACA
>NC_034598.1:62933417-62942066 GCF_900095145.1 Mus pahari
AGAGAGAGAGAGAGAGAGAGAGAGAGAGAGAGAGAGAGAGAGAGAAAATGGCTTAAGTCTTTTGAATACTCAAAGCCAGCTCACAGTAACATTCCCCAACAAAGCCACACCTTCTAATCTGTCCCGAACAATTCTACAACTGAAGACCAAGTATTCAAACACATTAACTTATGAAGGCCATTCTTATTTTAACCACCACAATCACTGAGACTTGCAAGGGTGTATATTTTTATATTAAAAAAAAATCACTCCAGTGTTCATCACTGAAAGAATCACAAAGCAAAAGGATGTAGATCATTTTGGTATTGTACGAAAACTATTCTACTTAGAAGGCATTTTCCCCTTATTTGTGTTACTTGTGAATAAATTAACGTGAGCTATATCCTTTACTACATATAAATCATCATTTCACAGAGTCTAAAAAACAAGGGGCTGTGGATGTTATGTTATTTATCATCTGTATTTATTTTAGAGATTAATTTTCATGTCAAAGAATGGCTATTAGTACTTCCTTTAAAAGATCTTATTTAATATATAAACTGGAGTAGGAAAAGATTCATTTTCATTAGCTTTATCACTACATATTATAAATGGTATATTTATTTTGTAGTGATTTTTTAATGTGTTAAATATAGGATAAAGATTGTTAAACAATTTCCAGAATAGCCTCTAATCTTCACACAAATGCAACATCAATCAAATGAACTGTATCTGTACAAATGATCCTTATGTCAACTAGCACTGAATACAAAGATAATAGATAACTTTTGAATGTTTACTCAATAATTTTTGTAAATTTTTAATACTGGAGAGTTATACAATTTGTATTCATTGAACCACAAGGCCAAATTCTTTTAGAGATATAATTATATTTTCAACCAAGGTGGAAAATTGTCTAATTATCTTTTTTTGTAATATCCAACATATCTATAAGTCTCTTAAATGGTGATCCTTTTTGGCTTACTATTTCCCCATAGAAAACTACTCTAAAAGAAATTTTAAAAGGGAAATGATTTGTTTTAGCTCCCAACTCATTTCAAGATATGTCTGTCATAGTGGAGATATCAAGGATGCTGGGGCTTGGAGCAACTGGTACACAACATCTATCTGTAGGAAGAAAGGAATAAATAAATATGTATTGCTGTCTCATTCTCTGTCTCAGTGTGTGTGTGTGTGTGTGTGTGTGTGTGTGTGTGTGCACGCGCATGTGTGCATGTGTGTGTGTGTGTGTGTGTGCGTGTATCTGCTGCTGTGACATTCCCTGTATCGATTTATATACACGTATGTTCAATGGCCCCGTTTTCCAGGTGTTTTTAGATTCAGTAGAGTCAATGACAGACAAAACCATCAACAAAAATCCTTTGGTGCTCACTCAGCAAACATTCTTTAAAGTTATACTTAATCAATTTAATGTTTAAAAACCAATACCTATTTATTGAACTCTAACTTTATTGTCCTTATGTACCATAGGTCTCTTGTAGCAGAAACACTAATGCAAGTCTAACCATTTTAATTGATGTAATCTCCCAGTATCTCTTAGCAGAGGCTCTTCAGCCAACAGCATTTTGGTAAAGGCTGTCATAAACAAAAGTACAGGACACTGAGTCCATCTACTGCTAGCAACTATGCAAGTACTATTGGAAATTGTAGCTAGAGCCAAGACATATAGTGTGAAGTGGACGTTTTCTTCAAAGTTCAACTTATTCTTCTCCAAAATCAAGCTAAATCTTTATTAATTTAGTTAATGTGGGAAGGTATTGGAAGATAATTCTCAATAGGCAGGTAGTTTATATTCATTTCTGTCACCCCCCTATTTTCAATAATATTTTCAGCTCTACTACCAAAACTGTTTTATAGAAGAAGGCATCTGTACGAAAATAGTCTCAGCACATCTTCTTGATTCTCTCTACATATATCTTAATCCAGTTACAAGTCTCAATCTCCATTGACAAAATTCTGGTGACTATCACCCCTCTCTAAGCTTTTCCTGTTATTGACAAAATCCCCGCTCTTGCCTCTAGAATTCATTCCCCTGCACAATGTCCAGAGTAACTATTTAAAATTAAGTTGCATCATATGCCTGCTTGTCTTAGATTTGTATGCTTACATATTAAATGTGGAATAAAATGTAAGAGTAAACATGCCCTTTGAAGTTGCTACTCTTGCTTTTTCATGAGCCATTTGGCAGTTTTAGAAGTATCATTAAGACGTTCCCATATCTGGATCAGAACCAATCCAAATTTATATTCATTCCCTTGGCCATGGTAATACAGACATGTGTTCTGGGTAAGAGTAAGTGACAATTTAAATGCATGCCCACTTAGTGCAAAGTTCACAACTGGTAGTGGTCATAATGTTCTTCACTTTGCAAAGTCAATGTGGTTCATCTATGCATTTGGATTACTGATACCACTTTTTAAAATTTACAGCATCACCCTGAACAAAGAGATAGTTATGGCTAGCACAGGGAAATATAAAAAGAAACTCATAATTTGATAGCTATGATTAACTTTGGGGTCAAAACCTGATTGTAGTTTATTTTCTATTTTCAATTGATAAATGACTTATAATTTGATTTAGATTAAATTAAATTTTCATCCCCAAAATACCATCTTACAATGTTTTTATACAGTTAAACATGTATTATTGACAATTGGATATGCAATTATATGGAGTGTTTAAAATCACTTAATATTTGGGTCCCCATACATTTAGGACATGTTCAATGTTAGGTAAGTGTACTACTGGAAAGTTACTTACACAACAGCACAGTCATTTTATTCCAGTACTAAACAATTGTCTTAGTCAGGGTTTCTATTCCTGCACAAACATCATGACCAAGAAGCATGTTGGGGAGGAAAGGGTTTATTCGGCTTACATTTCCATACTGCTTTTGATCACCAAAGGATGCAGGACTGGAACTCAAGCAGGTCAGAAAGCAGGAGCTGATGCAGAAGCCATGGAGGGATGTTCTTTACTGGCTTGCTTCCCCTGGCTTGCTCAGCCTGCTCTCTTATAGAACCAAGACTACCAGCCCAGAGATGGCACCACCCACAAGGGGCCCTCCCCCCTTGATCACTAATTGAGAAAAATGCCTTAACAGCTGGATCTCATGGAGGCATTTCCCCAACTAAAGCTCCTTTCTCTGTGATAACTCCAGCCTGTGTCAAGTTGACACAAAATTAGCCAGTACAACAATGGAAAGAGTAAGCCCCTAGATGAGTTTTAAAAGAGCTAGATGCAATACACACCGCATTGCAGTGCCCAGTTCAAAGCACCCCATAACAAATTGTTCCGATCAGTGATTACAACTGGAAAACACAAGAATCAAGCCAGACTCAATATTGCTTAAGAAATTATGAGTCAAAAAATTCAGTTAATTGTTCTTTTTTCTCCATTATTCTCCAGTGTCAACAGATTAATTTGCCACTTTGTTGCATCTGAAGATGCTTTTCCTTAACTCAAATAACTTTTCTACGATAAATAAATGCATATAAGTCCAGATTCTGAAAATACACTCCTAAGAATGGTGTCCTTGCCACCACATAATTACAACTGCCAATTCATGTTTCTCCAGTGTTAAGTGCAAGCTCACTGGTAATGACCCCTACTGGTGAGTAATTAACTCCCTCTGATCTAGGTGTCAGGATTTCTGGTTGGTGTGTGCTAATGCGAAATTCACTACTACAAAAGATGTAGCAAAGTCAAAACACAAACAGACTCTTCAGAGAACAAAATCCCAGCAGGCTAAAGTTTTAAAATAATTTACCTGCTGGCAGATCCAATAAACCTGCTGATTATTGGCCACTCTCCCCAAAGCCTGCTGTGGCTTACCTACTCAACTGAGCAGGCTGCTGTTCTAAGTGATTGCTAATAACACATGGCAAGGATATAGAAGCTGTGGTTTATTATTGCTATCAGGAAAATGAGGAGAGCTCTTATTACTTGCCCAGAAATAATATGAACAATCAGAATATATTTTCACATGTATTTTTTACTGTGCAATGGTTTTCAAGAGAAAACCTAAAGCATATGGAATCATATTTATCTACTACTATTGCACAGTAAATATTATTGTTGTTTTGTTTTCTCTTCAAGCAATGTATTTAAAATATTTTTAGAAAAAAACACACTGTTAATACTTTGTTTGGAAAACATTCTATGCATGGCTGGATTTTATAGACTGCATTATTTATAAGCAGAGAGATTGTTAACAGGTTTTGTAGGTAAAATTTTTTTATAATATATACTCTTGTTACCAAATCTGTTTAAGTTGTAGAAATCCTCTGTTTTATCCAAGGAAACTATACAGCTTGGAAGTTTGCTGCTCTTTGCCTTTATTGTAAGGCGGTAAGACTTACCTGGAGAATCGTTTTCAGGACCTGCCTTTTAATCATTCACAGCCCCTATGCCCAGGTCAGGACTATGAATATTGTTGAAATGAGGCAAATCAAACATTCCTGTTTTGCAAAGACACAACTCAGAGATTTGCAGCCCTAAGCATCTTGATTACCTAAAGGAGCTTAGGATGCAGCCTCATGCTGAGGGACCTTCTCCTATTGGGAAAGGCAGTGGTATATCAATAAAATATCTTACCCCACTACTTGGTAATCATAATTATTTATACATGTTTCTTTATCCTATCCCAAATTGTAGAAATGTTGCATGAAGAAACTTCCTGTGATCATCAACATAATAGATACATATGTGTTCATATATAGTATCATCTATATCTATACACACACACACACACACACACACACACACATATATATATATATATATATATATATATATATATATATATATATTGTTTCTTTTACTTAAAAGAGGTGTAAGTAATTCTATTATTTAGGAGAAATGATTTGGAAGATATATATAGTTAGAGATATGTATACATACTCAAAATTTAATGTTGATACAAATTTGCTACCTATCATTTATTACTGAGTCATTAATTTATGCTTTATTTAAATTTATATTTTGAATTTATTAAACTTATTTATCTATCTCACACTTCTCTGTCTCTCAGGTATGTGAATGCATGTGTGTATGTGTATGCATGTGTGTTTGTATGTATGGTGTTCATACACCAATGCAGGCATGTAGACATCATAGGACAACCATGTGGAGCTAGGTCTCTCCTTGACCATGTGTGGACAAGTTATAGAAGTCAGGTCCTCAGGCTTGATGTCAAGGACCTTTATGCATTGAGCCATCTGGACAGACTTATATTTCCTTTTACATCATTCACAAAACAATGCATGTCCTTCTATGTGGACCAACTGCATGTCTCTTTTTATATGCTGAGTTCCTTGCAGTCCTGAGTCCTTCTTCTCCACCATGCTTACTCCACATTACCCCAAAGCCTGCTTTTCTTCCCACTACAATATTAAGCACCCTTGGAACAGGCTATTCTTCTGCACACCCACTGAGCTTTGAGTCTAAGTTTTATCATTAACCCCTGATCGTGAGCTGTCTATTTGTCTAATGACCATTGTGCCCTACAGTGTCTGCTTGCCCCAGTAGGAATGTCTTGAAAATTACTCTAATTGCATATCCTCAAGGCCTCACATTTAGGTTGTAAACATTTTTTTAAGTTATTTTTTTTTTAGTTTTGTTATTTACTGAACATAGACTCTTCTATGTCAAATAGGAAAGGGAAATTTGTGAACATTCTATTTTTGCTAACATTGCATGATGTGAAAATTCTCAATGCCTATGAAGAAGAGGCTGTCAGGGTCTGTTGGGCATTGGGAGATTGATGAGAAATGAAAGATATGTGGAAGATACTTTTTTTTTTTCTTTTTAGTAGGCTAAAGGCAATTAGCTAAGGTAATCTTTTATGGCTGAGTTACCTTGTCATGGATCGAGGAGAGAAAATAATTGGAAATATGTGCTGAGACTTTTACCCTCAATACTCTTGCCTCTCAATCTGCAACCAAATTTGTAGCACAACACAGGGGCTGGGAGATATCAATCATTCATATCCATCAATCACACAGCTCATGCTGGTAAGAAGGTAGAGTAAGGTAAGACTTCAAATTTGTAAAAGCAATGTAGAAAATCAGTGTGGTGATTCCTGGGGTAAACAGGAAAAGATATACCTCAAAATCCAACTATACCTCTCTTGGTATCTACCCTAAGGGCACTTCATCCTACCACAGAGAAAACTGTTTAGCCATATTCACTACTACTCTAGTTTTAAGAAAAGAAACTAGAAACAGCCAAGGTGTCCCTCAACAGCTGAATGAATAAAGTGAAATTAGTGCATTTACACAGTGGATTATTACTCTGCTGCTTAAAAAGTGGAATAATGAAGTTTGCAGGTAAAAAGATAGAACTGAGGAAAAAAACACTGAGTGAGGTATCCCAGATACAAAAAGACAAATATTGCATTGATTTGCTTTTACATGCATATTAGAGATTAAGTCAATGATATGCAAGCTACCATCACCCTAAGAGAACACAAATGCCAGCCCAGGCTACTATACCCAGCAAAACTCTCAATTACCATAGATGGAGAAACCAAAGTATTCCATGATAAAACCAAATTCACACAATATCTTTCCACGATCCAGCCCTTCAAAGGATAATAAAGGGAAAACACCAACAGAAGGACAGAAACTACACTCTAGAAAAACCAAGAAAGTAATCCTTCAACAAACCAAAAAGAAGACAGCAGCATGAACAAAATCCCAACTTTAACAACAAAAATAACAGGAAGCAATTACTATTCTTTAATTTCTCTTAACATCAATGGGCTCAATTTCCCAATAAAAAGACATAGACTAATAGACTGGCTACACAAACAGGACTCAACATTTTGCTGCTTAAAGGAAACCCACCTCAGGGAAAAAGACAGACACTGCTTCAAAGTGAAAGGCTGGAAAACAATTTTCCAAGAAAATGGTCCGAAGAAACAAGATGGAGTGGCCATTCTAATATCAACTAAAATTGGCTTCCAACCCAAAGTTATCAAAAAAGACAAGGAGAGGCACTTCATACTCATCAAGGATAAAATCTACCAGGAGGAACTCTCAATTGTGTATATCTATGCTCCAAATACAAGAGCAGCCACATTCATTAAAGCAACTTTAGTAAAGCTCAAAGCACAAATTGTACCTCACACAATAATAGTGGGAGATTTCAACACACCACTCTCGCCAATGGACAGATCCTGGAAACAGAAACTAAACAGAGACACATGGACACTAACAGAAGTTATGGAACAAATGGATTTAATAGATATCTACAAAACATTTTATCCTAAAACAAAAGGGTATACCTTCTTCTCAGCCCCACATGGTACCTCTTCCAAAATTGACCATATAATTGGTCACAAAACAGGCCTCCATAGATACAAAAATATTGAAATNATCCCNTGCATNCTATCAGATCACCACGGACTAAGGCTGATCTTCAATAACAGNATAAACAATAGAAAGNCAACACTCACATGGAAACTGAACAACACTCTTCTCAATGATAACTTGGTCGTGAATGTAAAAAGAAAGAAATTAAAGACTTTTTAGAGTTTAATGAAAATGAAGCCACAACATACCCAAACTTATGGGACACAATGAAGGCAGTCCTAAGAGGAAAACCCATAGCCCTGAGTGCCTCCAAAAAGAAACTAGAGAGAGCATATACTACCAACCTGACAGAACACCTAGAAGCCCTAGAACTAAAGGAAGCAACTTTACTCAAAAGGAGGAGAAGGCAGGAAATAATCAAATTTAGGGCTGAAATCAACCAAGTGGAAACAAAAAGAATTATTCAAAGAATCAACCAAACTAGGAGCTGGTTCTTTGAGAAAATCAACAAGATAGATAAACCCATAGCCAGTCTAAGTAGAGGGCACAGGGACAGTATTCAAATTAACAAAATCAGAAATAAAAAGGGAGACATAACAACAGATCCTGAGGAAATCCAGAACATCANCAGATCCTACTACAAAAGGCTAGACTCAACAACACTGGAAAACCTGGATGAAATGGACAAATTCCTAGACAGATACCAGGTACCAAAGTTAAATCAGGACCAGAATAACGATCTAAACAGTCCCATTTCAGCTAAAGAAAAAAAAGCAGTCATCAATAGTCTCCCAACCAAAAAAAACCCCAGGACCAGATGGGTTTAGTGCAGAGTTCTATCAGACTTTCAAAGAAGACCTAATTCTAACTCTCCTCAAAGTATTACACAAAATAGAAATAGAAGGTACTCTACCTAATTCTTTCTATGAAGCCACAATTACTCTAATACCTAAACCACACAAAGATCCAACAAAGAAAGAGAACTTCAGACCAATTTCCCTTATGAATATCTATGCAAAAATAATCAATAAAATCCTCACAAACCAAATCCAAGAACAGATCTAAATGATCATTCATCATGACCAAGTAGGCTTCATCCCAAGGATGCAGGGATGGTTTAATATATGGAAATCCATCAATGTAATCAACTACATAAACAAACTGAAAGACNAAAACCACATGATCATCTCATTAGATACTGAGAAAGCATTTGACAAAATCCAACACCCCTTCATGGTAAAAGTCTTGGAAAGATCAGGAATTCAACGGCCCTACCTAAACATAGTAAAAGCAATCTACAGCAACCAGTAGCCAACATCAAAGTAAATAGAGA
>NC_034598.1:62942077-62946741 GCF_900095145.1 Mus pahari
TGATATAGCAGCCTCTTGTGAGGCTATGCCAGTGCCTGGCAAACACAGAAGTGGATGCTCACAGTCAGCTATTGGATGGAACACAGGGCCCCCAGTGGAGGAGCTAGAGAAAGTACCCAAGGAGCTGAAGGGGGCTGCAACCCTATAGGTGGAACGACATTATGAACTAACCAGTACCCCCAGAGCTCTTGTCTCTACCTGCATATGTAGGAGAAGATGGCCTCTTCGACCATTGTTAGGAAGAGAGACCCCTTGGTCTTGCAAACGTTATATGACCTAGCACAGGAGAATGCCAGGGCCAAGAAGTGGGAGTGGGTGGGTAGGGGAGCAGGGGCAGGGGGAGGTTATAGGTAACTTTCAGGATAGCATTTGAAATGTAAATAAAGAAAATATCTAATAAAATAACAAAAAGAAACAATTCATAACTGATAAATGAATAATAAAACACAAAGTAGAACTTAGGAGAAACTCTGGCAATAGGGGCAAAAAGATTTCTTTTTAATTATATTCAGAATTCTGGATAACATGCTATAGGAAGGTAAGATGAAGATTTCAAAGGCTTTGTAGAGCTAAGGGATTATTTAAGGCTCAATGTTCATGAGAATTTATCCCTCAATTTTGATTACTCATATTTTTTGTGAGAACTAAAATATTAACTGAAATTATCAATACTAAATAAAAATTCACGACAGTGGAAAATAAAGTGCCGATCTTAGAAGATAACAAGCATAGAATGTTTTTACACTATTCATAAAAATGTGGTAGTGAATTCCCAGCCAAGACACTTTAAAATAAATAATCACTAAGTATTAATTATATCCCAAACTTTGTTAATGCAATAACCTTCTAACATCACCAAGATAAATCAGCAATCAACTAAGAAAAAGAAAGAAAAGAATTTGAAAATGTCTCAAGTGAAGATTGAAATAATCCAAACAATCATAAATAGAGAGTAAACACTTATAAGTAATTACCCTTTTCTCTATTAGAACATACATGTCTAGGTTTATATTATCAATAAAATGAGAAGCAATTAAGCTTATAAGTCAATGAGAAAGATGATGAAGAGGTTCTTTTCTAAGATGAAATTTAAAGACAACATTAACATTACTGTAACAGAAAAAGATATATCATAGTATTTCTTCTTTCCTGTAACCCTTTGTACTCTCTTCACAATACAAAACTGCAATAAACAGCAGTTATTTAACATAAGAAAGTCAATGAAATGATTTCTATGTATATTCTGTTTTACTCATAGGTTAGTATCTAGCCCAGTCTGCATCAGAGGGGCATCACCCAGCAACTGATGGGATCAGATACAGAGATCCACAGCCACACACTAGGCAGACCCAGGAGAAACCCACAGAAGAGGAAGAGAAAAGATTGTTGGGGAGCTGACAGAATCAACCAAGCAGGGCTCATAGAGGCTCACAGAGACTGAAGAGACAAACACAGACCCTCTATAGTTCTGAGCTAGGTCCTTTGCATGTATCTCATGGTTTTGTATTTGGGCGTTCTGGTGGAACTTCCATCAGTGGGAAGGGGGGGTGTGTCTGACATTTTTGCCTGGAATTGGCCCCCTTTTTCTCCTATTAGATTTCCATATACAGCTGTGATATGAGGGTTTCTCTCCATTCTCATTGAACCATCTCTCCAGCTTTGGAAAAATATTTCTAACACAGAATAAAGTTGTCTTCAGCTTTATTTTCTGTAACTGACAGATAGTATTTACAGTTGAAACCAAAAGGAATTTGTGCCCTTAGGAAGAGGGTTGCAGAGAAACGATAAGTATATTGTCAATTAATGCATTTCTGTCTTATTGTCAATTGCTTTTATGTAGCATAATGTAAAAAGTATATACACAGATAACACAAATGAATATATTGACATGTGCTTATATGTGAGAAATATAGCTCCTATTTATAAGATACTTCTATCTCTCACTTTGGACATATTTCATGTGACCTAAAAAATAAAAAAATAATTCTAGAAGTCAGAAGATTAATTTTAGCATTTTATTACAGTTGATTCATGTTTTGATATGTTTCAATAACCTCATTTACATTTAAAATACTGTCAAAGAGACAATCACACATGCCCTTAAAGCAGACTACCAAACAAACTTCTGCTTCTTATTTACTAGATATTTTCCACAACCAGAGCAATCTCAGTGGAATTTGCTTTTCCCATTTTGAAACTGAGATAAAAAATAGCACTTCCTTTATGAAATTCTTTGAAGAAAATTAATAACTATAAAGCAATTAGTGTAGTTCTTGGCGCAAGGCAAGTTCTCTACCAGCAATAATTGCTGTTGTACCCACAGAAGATATTTTAAAGTGTAACAATGAAAACATTTTAATTTGCATGTTTAGGGTATTGTTTTAATGCAGGAACCTAAGTCCTTTATTAAGGGAGACATATTTATGTAGTTTAAATTTAATCATTTCAAATTTTGAGTAACCCTATAATAGCTCTCCTTTGATATTACACTTAAATAATAGTGGGTTAAGAGGAATATCTTTGTTTATAAATTTGATGATTTGAAAGTGTGCTTTTGTTTTTATTATTTAATCACTGAAAATACTACTCCTGTATTTGATTCAGATTACTGTCAACCCTTACTCTCCTTTTCTCTCTCCCATTCCTGCCAAGCTCCCCTCCCTCCTTTATGTCTCTTCTTATGGTAGTTTGACTTGTGACCCATTGAGTTCAAATTGGGTCTGCTGTATAACATCTGGATTGGGAGTTATCCGAAACAGTCTGATAGACTCACAGTTTAATCTGTCACTAAACACAATGATTTATCTTTATCTATGATTAACCAGTAGCCAGGATTCAAGCATACAACCCTCAGACAAACTCCAACATTCATGACTGACTTTGACAGACTGATTTGTACATGTCCATAGAGGCTATTGCAACTGTTGTGACTCCATAATTGCAATGCTATGTCATCCGGGAGACATTTCCAGCTCTTACACTCTTTCCATACACTTCCAAGATGCCTTCTCAGGCTTTAAGGAGGTGGTACAAATGCATTATATAGAACTGCACACTTAAATGCACCATAAGAAGCATAAGTTTCTACAGTCACCCCTGTTTGTTGCTAAGAGACACTTCAGTAAAGTGTCTCTTAAGTCTGACAGAAGTTATCATCTCTAAGTATAAACATTTTGCTGTGTAACACTAATATCTTCACCCTAGTTTTATAACCTCTTCAGCCTTGGGTATTTGAGTGAATTAATAGTACCAAGCATGAATTTTCTTTCCTTTCCTTTCCTTTCCTTTCCTTTCCTTTCCTTTCCTTTCCTTTCCTTTCCTTTCCTTTCCTTTCCTTTCCTTTCCTTTCCCTTCCCTTCCCTTCCCTTCCCTTCCTTTCTTTTCTTTTCTTTTTTCTTTTCTTTTCTTTTCTTTTCTTTTCTTTTCTTTTCTTTTCTGATTTATTTATTTTATGTATGTGAGAACACTGTAACTCTCTTCAGACACACCAGAAGAGGACATCAGATCCCATTACAGATGGTTGTAAACTACCATGTGGTTGCTGGGAATTGAACTCAAGACCTCCGGAAGAGCAGCCAGTATTCTTAACCACTGAGCCATCTCTCCAGCCCATTTTTTCCTTTTCTTTTATTGGATATTTTATTTACATTTCAGATGTTATCACCTTTCTTGTTTTCCCACCTGGAAACTCCCTATCTCATCTCCCTCCCCCTGCTTCTATGAGGGTGCCCCCCCACCCTTTTTCCTATAGAACATTGCTCAAATTCATTCTAAGAGAAATTGGTTAACTCCATATCCTTATTGTCAGTACTAAAGAAGTAGGCACAGTTCTCCTGGCAGGTTAATATTCCAGACCATAGGTTTCACAGCTACATAACACTTCTAATGCTCTTTATACCCAGAAACCTGCAGAGTGCCTGCTGATGCTTTGAAAGCCAGCCAGCAGGGAGAAAATCTCCAACAGTACCAGATTCTCTATGTCTTAACCAAGATGGGTAGTATCTTCAACATCACTTTATTACCTAGTGCTGTGTACATCCAAGAGGAATGGCAAGAGCCTGAGTCATATGGGAAGCTTCTACCAATGAATGGTTAAGAGGGAGATATCTTTATCCTGATACTGGGATTTGTTTTTGCTTTTTGTTTTTGTCTATTTGTTTGTTTGTTTGTCTGTTTGTTTTAATAACACATGGTTTCTAAAAGCAGCATTATTTGGCAATACAAAATATGTGTCTTTAAGCTTTTACTTTTAACATATTTGAAATATCTAACAAATTCTAAGGTGTTGCCTGGCTTTTAGTATTTCTCCTTCTAGGTCCCCGTGCCTTCCATCCGGTCACCTCCACCCTGACTAAGCCTTGTATCCACAGATCCAACCCTCTCCTCTCCCTTAAGGCATTCACCTGCCAGGAGTCACTGTCTCCATTTATTCCCCTTTAAATACAGAAATGTAAACATTTGAAATCATAGTGCACCATCAAAGAAAAGATGCAGTTAGTTGTCTTTGCAGTATTGTTTTGTGTCTAGTTACATATGTGTTTAAATTCCATCCTTTCATCTACAAACTTCATACATACAAGAGAGCCTGCATGTATGTATGGAGAAAGAGAAAGAGACAGAGAGAGAGAGAGAGAGAGAGAGAGAGAGAGAGAGAGAGAGAGAGA
>NC_034598.1:62946762-62957565 GCF_900095145.1 Mus pahari
GAGAGAGAGAGAGAGAGAGAGAGAGAGAGAGAGAGAGAGAGAGAGAGAGAGAGAGAGAGAGAGAGAGAGAGAGAGAGAGAGAGAGAGAGAGAGTCAGCTAGTAGGAGGATATCGAAGCCCATTCCCACAGTGACACACTTCCCCCACCTACTCTAAAAAGACCACACCTCCTAATAGTGCCATTGCCTGGGCTAAGGATATTCAAATCACCACAACTAATGGAGAACAGTGAAATATTAATACCAATGTTGTATAAATTTTCTCATTATTAATCACCATCAATATCTTGTCTTTCTGTCCATTCATTTTTGCATGGATATACTTCAGTATTTCTTCATAGGAAATACATATACATGTATTAAAAAAATCAGACTCTGACCAATGCTGAAGTTGGTAAAGGAGGTATTCAGTAATATAGTATGGGAAAGCTCATTCAGTGCTAGGCTAGGGAAACTGAGTGTGCCAAGCTCTTGGTTAAACTACAATCTACTGGAAGGAGTAGGTGAGTCAATCTTCCAGGAGCAAAGAGGAACTTATTTACACTGAAGTCCACCTACTTTCACTTCCTGAGGAAAAGCAGTGCATGTAGTTGATCAAAACAAAGATATGCCAGAAACTAAGAGTTCTGAAAGTGTGATGTTGCTCCTGTAAAGTGATCAACAACAACATAAGCGGACAGTAACTGGAACTTTGCATTGGCTTCTGTTGGGTAAAAACATTGCTATTGAATTTTAGTCTTGTGGGATTTTGTACTATACAGCAATAGGAGAGATATCATCCTCAAATAAAGAAACGATTTAAATAGCTGGCATAGCTAAATTGTCCCAGGATAAAGTTTGGTTCTGTTTCTTGTTAACTGACCATTGTCATCTCTCTTTACCATAATATAATATGGATAAAGTTTTTATTTTTTATCCCAAATGAAGTGAAAGGAACTGACATTTGGCCAATACTCATTTGTTGTATTAACTATGTCAGATTCCCTCCTAGATATTTTATAATTTACATAATTCATACAAAGTCTGAGTTATTAACACAATTTATATTAAATAGAAGTACAAGAGGGGTTGAAAAAAAGTTGAATTAGTCAATAACAATATGCCTAAACTATAAAAATAATATAAATATAAAATATAAATAAAAATGTTACTATAAATATAAAGATCAGATTCTTAAATTTTCCATTCTGCTAATGAATGTGACTATAGGGGCATGTGTATATATCTTTCTGCACATTGTTATGTAGTGAATATCTGTGTCTCCAAACTCAAATGTTGACGTCAAAATTCTCTACATGATGTGGTTAGGAAGCAGAACGAGTGAGTAGTGCTGAGGACATGACGTTAGGGCCATCATGAGCAGGTCAAGGTCCTCCTTAGGGATTGCGATGGTTTCGCCTGCTCCCTCTCCATTCACTGAGTGAGCAGATGGGACTCTGCTCCTGAGGAATGCTCACAATGTGATCACACTGCCCACCTCTATTCTTTGGGCATCCAGAACTGAGAGAAAAATATTCCTAAGCCATGTAGCTTACTGAACTGATGAAGGTAATAATTATCCCATGTTGTGTGCGATATCACATGCCCTTCTCCAGTGAGGAATTAGTAAACCTGACATCTGGAAGAGCTGTGTTTCCAGGGTGATTTTTGACCTTCAGATTGGCCTTCCACTATAATTTCTGATCCAAATTCTTTTCATAAATTTATGTTCCATCTATTTTGTGAAGAGACCATCTTTCAGAATTCTTATACACACAGATAAAGGCTAAGTGAGCAGGCTCTAATAAAAAAATCAAAGCATCGACAACTTTGAATGCAAGTTTCTAAAAGACTACACAACTACTCTGCAAGACAATAAATGCTCTTCAGTCTTAGTACTTAACTTAATAGCATGTTCATGCTTAGAGGTATATTTGTGCTTTACCAAGTGCTTCTGTAGATAAAGTGGTACAGTAGAGAAGTCTTTTCTTGAGTAACAATACTTCCTAATGCCTTCGGGTTTGGAGCTTCCTCCTGGTGCCTGCTGGGATGTGAATCTGGCACAGGCCTAAGGGGAGGGGGAGATAGTAACAAAGAACCTAGGAGACATCAGCTACATTCCTAGACACGTCCTCAAATGAGGGAACCTTACCTCCGTAAATAGAAAACTAGGCTATTTCTACTTGCAAACTGCAATCTGTAGGAAATAAGTACTCTTGTTTCTTAGCTCTATGAAATTGCCAGTATGTCCCATATTTCAGTTTTCAACATCTTTTGAGTTCCCAACCAAAGCGCTGATTTTATCTAAAGTGGTGCTGGGAAGTGGAGAATTAAATTTGCATTTTAATTAAGGCAGCTGCACCATTAGACTTTTAGTTCAGTTTCCCCAACTAAAGAAGACATGTTCCTTTGGGGACAGTAAGCTTTCTGGTCACTCATTTAAACCTAATGTTGTCATAATGTCTATCTTTCTCTCAGTTTCTTCAGAGTACTTAAAAACACTCAATTAGGTCCCTTATGATAGTTACTCTCTATATCTATCTATCTCTGAATTCTATATGTATGTATGCATGCATGCATGCATCTATGTATCTTTATATCTATGTATCTATATATCTATGTATGTATGTATGTATGTATGTATGTATGTATGTATGTATGTATGTATCTATCTATCTATCTATCTACCCATGTATTATCTGTCTGTCTCTCTATCTACCTGTCATTATTATCTATCATGTATGTTCCATCTATGTATGTAGCTATAGATCTATAGGTAGAGAGAAATAGTTATAAATCTTGTTGTCTGTCACTGTCTCACTCATAGATAAACACACACACACACACACACACACACACACACACACCCCTCAGATATATATCCTAAATTAGACTGGTATCACTATATTGTGATTGTAAAATCATGTTATTCCTCCAGCCCCAGCCTCATAAGTGTTGAGGTTAGAGACCCATACTATCAAGATTAGCTAGAAGTACATTTTTTATTCTGTTATACTCAGTCAAACAAAGATGTTCTTCAATAAACCCTTGGTTAAAAATGACTACAGAAGGCAATCTAAAGAGATGTCATCAGGATCTGGAGGTACCCCTTTTACCAGAGCAAGGAAATGTATTATTGTCAATAGAATAGGTCACATCAATCAAATCTAAATAAGTGGTGGTCATGTTAGGGAAATGCCATTGCATTTACTTTATAGAAGGCACAAGGCCCATTTCACTGCACTAGTAGAAGGAAAAACAAGACACAATTTCAATGTGCTCACAGCTTTTGCCAATTTTCCTAGTTTATCTTTTTTTTTCTTTTAACAGCCTTTGTTACAAATCCCATGTTGAATATAAAGTTGTTAATCATTCTCTTCTGGGGCCAAGGCCATGATTACCTTTAAATTTTTGCAATATATTTGGAAAAGAAAATAATTTTGAGAGGAATAAGATACAATCAATCTTTTCTTTTTAAACTCAAGCTCTTGGTGTTATATCTAGAAATGGTTTGTTTAATTTTGAGTTGTGATATTTTTCTCCTGCATTTTGTAAATATTTTATAATTTCATATAACATAACTAAGTTTTTCTCAAACAAATTTGGAAGGTATTGTTTTAGGTCTCTCTCTCTCTCTCTCTCTCTCTCTCTCTCTCCCTCTGTGTGTGTGTTTGTGTGTGTGTGTGTGTGTGTGTGTGTGTGTGTGTGTGTGTGTTTTGCTTAAATCTACTCTACTGGTAAATTATTTCTTTGGAAGAGAAAAGCAAATTCAAAGTCCCATCATGATTTAATTGTATTTTGTTTATATTTAAAAGACAAACATAGATATTTAAAATGCTATTCTAGTAATATCGGTGTTAACTCATCCAAATCTTTATAAATACATGTAGTAATTTTGAATATTCATTAGACATAATTTCTCCTTTTTACTTGCAAACACATAATCAGGAAGAATGGCACTGCTTGGATAATTTTCCTTCTGGTTGATTATGCTCAAATATCTAAACATAACCTTTTGCTATTATACTTTTAACTTGTATTCTTTTTAAAGTTTGTCTTATAGGTTGACATTGTCAAAGAATTTTACATTCTTGTTCCTGTACTTTTTAACAAAATAACAAAGAAGACCAAGAATGCGTCTCACTAACCATGCTCGTCTGGATAACTTCTTTTGAGTCACCCTTGGTGTCTCAGATCAGAAATGAGTTACTCAGGAAACAGGCTTCTAACAGTTGTGAACTCTCTTTTCTTCTTCTTATTGTGCTCCTCCTGTCTCTTTCTTCCTTTTCAGTTCCCTTTGTTCATTTCCTCTTTTCCATTTGTGAGAACTATTATTGCAATATCTAAATAGAAGAAACCTCTATGCATCTTTATGTCAATATATGTTAATCAGATAAATGAGTGCTTATTTGAATGTAGGAGGTTGAAGGATTTTTTTTTTTTGAAGGGTAACACAAAGACTGACAGATTCATTACAGCTTAGTAATAGATCACAGAGCACTGAGAAACCTCTAGCAAAAACAGCAAATGATTTTAGATGCAACATGCCTATGACGATGGAATATTACCGCCTACAGAAGAGGACATGGTTATATCAGTGATAAATGCAAGAGTTAAGTTGTGAAACTGTTTATTTCTCTCCCAGTTCCTCACTCTTCTTCTCCTCTCACAAAGGGGGAGCCCCTTAGCATGCTCTTTCACACACAGGAGATGGTACTTGTATGGATCAAGTCACTACAGGATCAGTCATATCCTCCTCTCATTTAGGCTTGAAAAGGCAGCCCAGGTAGGGGAACAGGATCCATAGGCAGGCAACAGATTCAAGGACAGCCCCTGCTCCAAGTGTTGGGAGACGTACATGAAGATCAAGCTGCACACCTGTAGCATATGGGCAGGGGTCTTAGGTCTACCCCACGCTCACACTTTGGTTGGTGGTTTAGTCTCTGGGAGGCCCCAAGGGTCCCGGTGAGTTGACTCTGTTGGTCTTCCCATAGACTTCATATTGCCTCTTGATCCCTCAATCGTTCCCCAATACTTCCACAAGACTCCCTGAGCTCCACTTACTGTTTGACTGTGTCTGCTTCTCTTTCCATTGGCTGCCGGGTGGAGTCTCTCGGAGAACAATTCTGCCAGGCTCCTCTCTGCAAGCATAAGAGTATCATTAATAGTCTCAGGGATTGGATCTTGCCCAGGTGAGGTGACTCAGTTGGAACAGTATTTGTTGGTCATTTTCTCATTTCTGGAAGGTTCTCTGGGTGAGTTGTCCTTCTTTATCCCTCTGCTGGGAGTACTGTCTGGCTATAGGCTTTGCCCACTTCAGGATCCATATTCCCCAACTCTAAGATTCTTCCCACCCCCATAAACACCCTGGGGCCTTCTGCGGCCAAGGTCTCTGTCCTACAGATGCCCCAACTCCTACCCACCACCAATTTCTGTTCAATCTCCTATGTTATTACTACAGTTGATCTCCCTGCCTTACTCCCCTCTCCCTCCCCTCTCCCTCTGAGTTTCCTCCCTCCCTCCAACTCTGCTATTTTATTTCCTCTTATGAGAAAGATTCAACCATCCTCCTCCTTCCTTGTAATTTATCTTCTTTCAGTCAGTGGGCTGTAACATGGTTGTCCTGTACTTTATGGCTAATATCCACTTATAAGTGAGTACATACCAAGCCTGTTCTTTTGGGTCTGGGTTACCTCAGGATCAAGTTTTCTACTTCCATACACTTCCCTGGAAAATTCAGAATGTCCTTCTTTTTAATAGCTACACAGTGAATAATATTCCATTGTGTAAATAAAACACATTTTCTTTATCCATTTTTTTTTAGATTTATTTATTTATTATATGTAAGTACAATGTAGCTATCTTCAGACACTCCAGAAGAGGGCGTCAGATCTTGTTATGGATGCCTATGAGCCACCATGTGGTTGTTGGGATTTGAACTCTGGACCATCGGAAGATGCAGTCGGGTGCTCTTACCCACTGAGCCATCTCACCAGCCCCTCTTTATCCATTTTTAACTTAGGGACATCTAGGTTGTTTCTAGTTTCTGGGTGTTATGAAGAAAGCTGCTATGAACATAATTGACCAAGTATAGTTACAGGATGGTGAAGTATCTTTTGGGTATATATCAGGAGTGGTATAAGTTGGTCTTGAGGTAGAAATATTCCCAGTTTCCTGAGAAACTACCAAAGTGATTTCCATAGTGGTTGTACAAACTTTCACTCTCACCGGGAATATAGGAGTTTCCATTTTATGGCTTTGGCTTCTATGTCAAAAAGCAGGTATCCATAGGTGGCCATAGGTTCCAGTTCCACATCCTCCCCAGAATGCGCTGTCATTTGACTCTTTGATCTTAGCCATTCTGATAGGTATATGGTAGAATCACAGAGTTGTTTTGATTTGAATTTCCCTGATGACTGAGGATATTAAACATTTCTTCAAGTGTTTCTTGTCCTTTAGAGATTCATCTTTTGATAATTCTTTGTTTAGCTCTGTACTCTAGTTTTGAATTTGGTTATTTGGTTTGTTGGTTTCTAACTCCTTGAATTCCTATTATGTTTTGGATATTAGGCCTCTGTCAGATGTCTCATTGGGGGGGATGATTTTCCAATCTGTATACTTTCATTTTGTACTATTGGAGGTATCCTTTGACTTACAGAAGCTTTTCAGTTTCATGCAGTCCCATTTACTAATTGTCTTTCTTTGTAACAGAGCCATTATTATTCTGTTCAGGATGTTGTCCCCTGTTCCAATGATTTCCTGGTTATTTCCCATTTTCTGTTCTATTTGATTAAATGTATCTGGTTTTACATTGATGTCTTTGATCCACTTGGACTTGAGATTTAAGCAGGGTGATAAGTATGAATCTATTTGTATTCTTCTAAAAGCAGACATCCAGTTAGGTGAATTCCATTTACTGAAGATTCTTTCCCTTTATCCTTTGTATAGTTTGGCTTCTTTGTCAAGAAGGTGTCCATAGGTGTGTGGGATTAATTCTAAGTCTTCAATTCTATTACTGTGATCAACCTGTCTGTTTCTATACCAGTACCACGCAGTTTTTATTACTACTGCTCTATAGCTTGAAATTAGGGGTGGTGATACTTCCAGAAGTTCTTTTATTGCACAGGGTTATTTTAGCTTTCTATTGTGTTTTGTTTTCCCATACGTTCAGAATTACTCCTTCAAGATCTGTAAAAAAAAAAAAAAAAAAAAAAAAAGTGTTGGAATTTTGACGTGGTCTGCATTGAATGTGTAGACTGCTTTTGGTAAGATGGTCATTTTCATTGTGTAAGTCATCCATACCCATGAGCAGGGGAGATCTTTCCATCTTCTAGCACCTTCTTCAATTTCTTTCTTCGGAGACTTGAAGTTTCTTGTCATTCAGGTCTTTCACTTGCTTGATTAGAGTTACACCCAGATATTTTATATTATTTGTAGCTATTGTAAAGGTGGTTGTCTCCCTAAATTCTTTCTCAGACAGTTATCATTGAGAAAACTCTTTACAGTTCATTTAAGTTGCCAACCATTAATGAGATTTTTGTACATCAGAATTTTAAGTTAATAAGGCAATTAAAAGTATTTTGTGTTCGCACCTTTGATAAGAGTTATAAGAACTCTGTTAAATAAATTTTAAGAGAGAATTGTATTTGTCTGATTGCTAAAACTGTACTCAAAACAGAATTTGAAAAGTGCACTGTCATCACAGAAAACAAGAGCAGCCACAAACTTTTTAATGATTTTCTGCCATGTTATTACTTTCTGAACAAATGAAGCAACCTAAAGAGTTGGAAGTTTCCTGCCAGCTGCCCACAGTCTCTTCTTATTGAGCTGCTGGAATAATGCATTCTGCACCTATTTAGATTAATTATGATTAAATTTAAAAGCTGAGTTGGTTGAATTGCTTCATCATTTAATTAAGATGGAGACAAATTAATTGTTTTTATGTGCTTGCTTTTTGAAAGCCTGTGAGTTTCTGATTATTAGCTAAGTTTGGGGGTATTAAGAGTTAGAATTTTGAATTTAAAGTAGAAAATGTAACTGCTTCATGATATCAGGAACTGTCTTTTGTAAGAGGAAACTAAATTCACTTGAGGTGTACAAGAATTATCATATATATTTCAGAGACAAACATTTTATTTTTAGTGTGGAGCAATTCAGAATCCCTTCATACCACCACTGGTACCCATATACACAATCACATATAATATGCCACATAGAATAAATCTATTTGTTTGATATATTTCTATGTATTTATTTTAATTGACTGTGGTAAAATATAGATTGACAACTAATCCACAGTGATGAGGGACATAGAAACACAAGTAGGAAGAGGCATTATGAAAAAAGGTGTTGATGAGTGTACCAGCGATGGGAGGAAGGGAAAGATAATAATAGTCACAAGATGTATTAGCAGTTATATAGAAGCTAACAAAGACAGGCCACTGTCAAGAGAATGAAAACCACAGTTGGATATTATCTGGAATACATTTGGCATGGTGAATCTTGAAATAAAATCACAACAGCCAGTTTTTTTCTACTTGCACTTGCATCATAACTCATTGAGAACACTGCTCATACACATACCCAGTATTCGTGCAGTTCCTTCTGAGAATAATGCAGCAGTATTTTGGGGTAAAAGAGAGGGGAGTTTCTGTCGTCACTCCTTCATCGTTTCAAATTTACCTTCTTTCTTCTCCAGCCATAGGTTCTTCAAGGTCACATAGGTTTACACTGCCAGGTAGAAATATCCTACCAAAGTCCCAAATTCTATGACTGGATAAATGCATGTTTTTCGGAAAGGATTTAGCTCCTCAGGAAAGGCCCTGCTTTTGTTTGCTGTCTTTCTGGAGCCTCTCCCATAGGATGTAAAACATAATCTGCTCAACATTTACACCCCCACCAACCAGTCAAAGATTACTCTCTACTCCTACAAATGGCTTTACACTTACTAAACTCCAGACATGGAGAATCTAAATAGAAAAGTCCATCACGTCTCTCCCATCAGGGAATAGGCTGAAAGAGTGTAAGAGCCAGAGGAGATGGAAGCCTCATGGAGAACAAGACCCTCTGAATAAACTAAAGAGGGATCTTTTGATTGAAGGGACAAACGCAGGGCTCACATGGCTCTATGCCAGGTGTTCTGGATATAGGTTATAGTGTCCAGTTTAGTGTTTTTATAGGAACCCTGATTAGGTGAATAAGTAGACCTCTGCCTTCTTCTGTTGGATTGCAGTGTCCAACTTCGACATGATGGTTTTTGTTTTATCTTATTATATTTTATTTTGTCATGCTTGGTTTTTATCTCTTATATGCCTTTTCTAATGAGAGACAGCCACGGTGTATATAGACTGAGGGGATGAGGGGATAGACTGGGTGGAATAGAGAGAGTGGAAACTATAAGCAGGATATAATGTATAAAAAGATTCTATTTATAATAAAAGGGAAAAATGAAATAAAAATAATACCTAGTGTTCCGATTTTCTTTTTCACTTCTAGCATCATATCACCATGCCACTAGGGTCAGTCACTTAAAATAGTCTAATTTGAGCATGAAGGTGGGCAGAGGCAGGTAGATCTCTATCGTGTGAGGCCACCTAGTCTACAGAATGAGTTCTAAGATAGCCAAAGCTACACAAAGAAACCCTGTCTTGAAAAACAAACAGAAACAGGAAATACGATGAAAAGTATGTTTGATATCTTCATTCAAGATAAAAATAGCACAACCTTTTGAAATAATAAATGTGCTGGAGCAAGCCTCTCAGCCTACTGGTAACGGCTGGGGAGATCTTTTTTCAATGTCTCCAAAGAGTTGCCTTGTTCCTTACTGTATAATGGCGCCCGTTGCCATTATTGTGAAACCTGCAGCCTTTCCTGGTCACACAAGACCTCATAAAAATCTGTCTAGCCAAGTTTCCCCACTAAATAGCCCTCTGTTTTGAGAAATCTGTACTCAGTATTCTTGTCATAAGAACACTCTTGCTTTCGATTCTTAAATTCAGAATTCTGTAGTGTTACTTTGAAAGATCTGTGGACATCCTTTAACCCCTACTTGGGAAGCGTTTTCCTAAGTGACTTTCCTGGCTGCCTTTTGCTTGCTGCTGTGTTTGCAGGGAAATTCTCCTCAGAAGTGTTTGATTTCATCACTTTAGCTTACTTCACCAGATCCCCAATTCCCTCCAGTAATTTATTCTTTCACAAGTTTATTGTTTCTTTCTAATTTTTCAGCCCTAAGGTAAGCTATAACCTTGAGTAAAATAACATTTAAATGTATTGATAATCAGAGAAGAAAATTATCTTTGAACGTTTAAAATCATGAAGAATTCATTCAATGTCAAAATATATTACCTATACATATATCTTCATCTAAATTATATATATGTATTATATATATACATATATATATATAATCAAAATTAATGCTTAAATTCTAACAGCATTAAACTGAATACAATTGCAAAAAGACACAAACATTTAAAGTCATATAATTCTAAAAATAATTTTAGCAATTCAGCGTGTTTTGTTTCCTCAGTTTAGTGGCTGAAATAATTATCACAAAAAGGTGAATGTTTTTATACCATCTAACATACTCTTTCATTAAGTAAAACATTTTTTTCCTTTTCTTTTTTTTCTTTTTTTCCCATTTTATTTTTTTAAACATTTTATTATTATTATTTTCTTTATTTACATTTCAAATGCTATCCCGAAAGTTCCCTACACCCCACCCCCATCCCTGCTCCCCTACCCACCCACTCCCACTACTTAGCCCTGGCCTTCCCCTGTGCTGGGTCATATAAAGTTTACAAGACCAAGGGGCCTCTCTTCCCAA
>NC_034598.1:62959571-62964849 GCF_900095145.1 Mus pahari
ATATATATATATATATATATATATATATATATATATATATATATGCTTATATATTCTTCCTTGAAGGATATATTTGATTTTGTGTATTAAATCTAAGACTGTCTTTTCTTAGAAATCCCAGTAATATAAATGAAATGTCAGAAATTAGCTTGTTTTAATGCAAGTTTCATTCATTATTTCCAAAGACAGTATTTTCATGTCTGATTTGTTTGAGTGTCAGCTTTTGATTTTACTTACTTATACCAAGCCCTTGCATAGATGACCATATCTAAATGCATTTCATAAAAATCATGCACTACTTCTTACTAAAATTCATCCAAGAAAAATGTCTGCACTTCTCTTCGTAGTAGTCTTTATGAGTTCTCATCGATGTCAGCTGATTTTCAGGACAGTTAAGTTCTTCCAGAGTACTCCAAAATAAACCTATCGAAGTGACTAGGCTTTGTGTATATAATCTTCGCAATCTAGCATCTTATCTCTAATAACACATTTTTGTGCTTCTACAATTAGTGGCTTTTTGTGTTTTTCTATTTTTAACCCTAGAACCATGTAAATCAAAACACGTCAAACAAAAACAACTGAATTTTTAGTGCTACATAAAAGTTATCAGAAAAAAAAAAGATACAAATAAAAGTAAGGTCTGGTTCTTGGTGAGGCTGACTCTGAAGGCTTGTGAAATAAAAATCCCTCACTGGCAATGGTTAGCTTGTCAAATTGTATTTAGTTCTTGTTCTTGTCACACAACATTTTTTTTTTTTATTTTTGTCTTCCCAGGACACAACATGGCTAATGAAGCATATTTTTGCTTTTGAAGGATAATATGCGAGTGACATCCTTAATGTGATTAACCATTAGCATATTGCTTGTCACCATCATAAGATCTAGAACTACCAAGGATAGAAGCCTCTTGGTACATCTGTAGGAATTTTTTTTTTTTAAATTGGCCGCCGATCCTGTCTGTGAGAGAGAATGTTGATTATATTAATTAAAGTGGGAAGATCTACCATATAAGAAGTTGATGCCTCCCCCCCTCCCACCCTGTCCACCTTTCCTGCCCAGGTCCTTCCCTCCCTCCCCAGTTGTGATTGCTTTTTTCTCACGCCCACACTGAGGTGTCCTCACTGGGGCCCTTCAGCTTGTTGAGCTTTGTGTGTTCTCTGATATGAGGCCCCCAACACACATACAGTAGAGGACTTTCAGACTGGATTCATTCAGAGATGGTACACCTAACCCTTAAGAGACTGAAGGCCCCAGGGGGATTAGAGGTCATGTGGGGTGGGGGATGGGGCATCCGTGGAGACAGGGTGGAGGACTTGTGGGATGTGGAACAGATGGAAGGTGGACGGGAGGGGTGGAATATGGAGTGTAAAAAATAAATTAAAATTAAATTGAAATTGAAAAAATGAAGGTGACATCTTTCTGTGGCTTGGATATTAGACTACATAGAAAGGAAAGAGTTAGCTAAGAACTAGTATCCATTATTTTCTGCTACATCACAGCAGATATCATATGATCCACTGTCTTAAGCTCTGCCCAGAAGACATCCCCAGCAGGATTTCTGGAAACTCCAGAACGTCCATGTCTAATTCAGTATACACTGAGATGTCAAGCACAGTCACTCTTCTTTCTTCTGCCATTGTATTTTATCATAGCAACAACGAAGTCACCAAAGAACTTCAAAATCCTGAGAATATTCATGTAAGTGTTGTGTTGTGGACTTTGTGTCTTAAAAGCAGTTTGTCCTTTTCTAAGTGTCTTATTCTGACTTCAAATCATTGTGGGAAATGGCTAACATAGAAAGGTTTGTTTTAAAGCTCTCATTTCAGAGAATTAAGAGATTATATTTTATTGTGGAAGAGGGGAGAGAGAGAGAGAGAGAGAGAGAGAGAGAGAGAGAGAGAGAGAGAGAGAGAGAGACCCAGAGAGAACAGAGATAGGAAGACACACAAAGAAGACAGAAACAGTTACAGAGCACCAGAACGCCTAAGGAAGCAGTCTTTTCTTGGTCCTCATTTATTTCCTGGGATTCCAGCCATGAGATGCTTTTCCTCACATTTATACAGGTATTACTTCTAGGTTGTTCTTTTCTATAAAAACAACAACAACAAAACAACAACAACACACAGCTGCATGCTTCCTTCATGTCTTATGTCCTTCTTAAGTCAAGTCCATCCACTGGAAATGAAAATTTCACTTTCATATAGTATAAGGGTATAAGTGATCTTAATCATAATGTTTTCTATTTCTTTTATGACCTGTTCAGGAAATCAATTTTTCTACTTTTATTCTTAAATACAACCTTTATGAAGCCTGAAATTCTCATATTGGGATTCTTGCCTATGACATATGAAAGAAGATGATAATTTACAAAGTTTAATAAAATGAAAGCAAGTCATATATCACACTGTGTAGTGAAGAACATAAAGAATAGTAACATATCCAATTCTATATACCAAAAATTTTCAAGATATACAAAAGTGTTTCATGAATATTCATATTTTGTTTAATCAGGTAAAAAATGTTTTGTTTTTAAAATGCAAAATTATCTGGATAATGTTATTTAACTAATGGAGTAAAATTTTAACCAATTATCAAATCTATTTAATTTGTTTTAAAAGTGATGGAAATTGGGACTTAAGCATCTTCATTTTAAAATTCATTTATTTAATGTGTATGTGTATATGTGTGGTGTGTGTGTGTGTGTGTGTGTGTGTGTGTGTGGTGTGTGTGTGGTATGTGTGTGTGTGTGTGTGTGTGTGTGTGTGCCTGATTGTATTTATGTGCACCACGTGCAATTAGAAGCCTACTAGGCTAGACAAAGTGAACAGTCTTTGGAACTGGAGTTACAGACATTGATGATTCTACATGTGGGTACTGGTAATTGAAATAAGGTTCTCTGCTAAAGCTTCCCACAATCTTATCTACTGCGCTATCTCTCCGGCCTCCAAAATCTATCCATTTTCTAAAGATTTTGTTTTATGAAGAAATGTATTTTATACCATGTACTAATTATTTACTTTTAAGAAATTGATAATTTGCTTATATTTAGAGGTATCCCAGAGGCCAGGCTTTGAGGGGTCTTAACAGACCTGGACTGATCACCTCTTTTAGTAGAAAATAAAAGTTTATTGTAAGCATATCTGTAACAAAAATAGAAAAAATTATCTGTTTTGCCATAAAGGCCCTGTAACTGGTAATCTTGATATGACATGACTCAAGATCTAAATATGGAGCTCTTAAGAAGTTGAGAAAAATTCTTCTTTCTGTGGGTCTCTCAGTCTCTCTGTCTCTCTCTTGCTCTCTCACTGTCTCTCTCTCTCTCTCTCTGTGTGTGTGTGTGTGTGCGTGTGTGTGTGTGTGTGTGTGTGTGTGTGTGTGTGTGTGTGTGTAGGAGGGTATTATGAACTGTTATCATAAGATATTTGTAGATCAGATCTGTTGCTTTCAACATTTTAGGTGATTTGGGAAAAGAATGACTCCATGAAAGAAGAAATCAGAAAAAAAAAAATGCCGAGTTCAATCTTCAAGAATAGACCCTCACTGAGTTCCAAAGCAATGACTGAAATGTTATAAGTGGCACTCTCACAGGCTGGAATAGGATTTAAAATAACTGGAAACTGACAATCTTTTTGGCATGATATCCCTTTAAATATTAAAATATTTTAATTCCTTCTATATTATTGTATACATTCTTGTGGAGAGGATAGGCAATTTTATGATAGCTATGTATCATTCTTTTCTTCTTTTTTATTAGATATTTTCTTTATTTACATTTCAAACGCTATCCCGAAAGTTCCCTATACCCTCCCCTTACCCTGCCTCCCTACCCACCCACTCCCACTTCTTGACCCTGGCGTTCCCCTGTACTAGGGCATCATTCTTAAATGATAAACATACCTGTGTGCAAAATTGAGCAGGAACCTGATCTGAAGTTTAAGGTGAAAAAAAGAGGAAAGTGATCTACTATACAAAGAGAAATGCCAACCTTGCCGGCTGCTTTAAGTTACTCAGTTGACATCTGTTGGTGCAAGGATCCGTACTCTTAGTAAAACAGATGGACTCTCGTGACAGTATATTGGTATAAAAATAAGCTGCTTTGCTATGGAATTAAGCATTCCATTTGTGATAGCAACAGTTAGTTCTAGTCAGTAACTGTGCTTGTTAACTTCAAATAGAGGCTCTCTTTTGCTCCTTTTGTTCCTCACCTAAGAAAATGTCACCATGATGACAAATGTCGCTGCTTTCCATTAGCTGTGAAGTGCCAGAGTCCAGAGCTCCCTGGTGACTGTTAAGAGATGGGGACCCACGGACTTCAAGAATGTGCTGTCCACGGAAGATTTGTTTGAGAAGTTCCAACAGAATTGAGCTCCTGTGCATCCCTTTGGTCTTTCGTTCCTAAGTGTGATGGATGGGGTTGTCTTGGAAAGCTAACTTGTGTTTTAAAACCAGCAATATCTGTTCCTAAAGCCAAAGCTGAAAGTTGAGTGTACACATGTCTTCTTATAGCACAAAGAAGCCTTGATTCCGCTCCCTTTCTTTCAGGCTTTTATGTTTCAGCTGTTCAGGTATCACGAGGAAATGTATTAAAATTAAAGGATAAGAGATGGGGACACAATTGTACTCAATAATATCAAAGAGAAACTGCTTCTGAAGAAAATGTTTGTTGGTTTTTATCTTCCAAAACAAAATCACCAAAATTAATAAGATTAAATTCTGCTAAGAATATAAAGTCCCACACTTGACTCTCTACCTGAAATGCTGTCAATCACAGTTGTCAGCTACATTGTCTTTTTAAGGTTCTTGGTGTTAAGAAACAGCTGATTATATCTTCCTAGTTGTCAGTTTTACTCAGCACTACAAAAACCTAGTAATAGTCATAGATATTAGTGTTTACAATGAATATCTAGCATATTAGAATCAAGGAGAATTGGCTTAGATAAATTCAGAACTTCTAATAGATGTTGAATTGATCACCTAAGAACCTTTGGTCGTGTTGCTGAACATGTGGCTCATACAGATATAGCAATAGTTTCCCTGGGTGATTCCTGGAAATTTACATTATCAGCTCCTCACACCAAACAATACTAGAATTCTAATGTGATAGATGACCCTTGTGCTTATTCAGTTTGAGGGCAATGCAGGAGATAAGATAGAAGAATTATTTGCGGGTAGGATTTGGTTTTTAGCTGAGCCTCTGGCACCAATAGAGGAGGGCAGGATCATAGAGTTAGAGAGAGAGAGAGAGAGAGAGAGAGAGAGAGAGAGAGAGAGAGAGAGA
>NC_034598.1:62964916-62966503 GCF_900095145.1 Mus pahari
AGAGAGAGAGAGAGAGAGAGAGAGAGAGAGAGAGAGAGAGAGAGAGAGAGAGAGAGAGAGAGACAAAGCTCAATTCAGCAGTGAATTACTCCTGGGAATGTGGAAGCAAAATGTAAAAGCACCCATAGGCATCTCTGCCTCCTGGGACTCACTGTTTCATATGCTCCAGCTTTGTTATTAATGTGTCTTCCAGGGACCTTATGATAGAGGTTAACTGACGCTAACTAGGCTTTAGACAACATTTTGTGTCATTTGTCAAAATTCTAAAAATCCCTGTCAAATATACTTCATTGAGTTTTCATGTGATCTAATTCTGTTTTATTATAAATGATAGTTTTTATAGAGTTCAGTAGCTTAATTAGCATTTACTTTAGTTTTTTTTTTTTTAATCTGACTTAAATGTGGTATGTGTGTGTCACAAATGTGTGACATATTCCTGTGGAGATTTGAGAAAAAGATCCTATACATCTCAGATGGAGAACCGAGAGACAAAAGTAATGTACCTGAAAGTCCAACTTGGTAAACTATGAATCTGTTGCAGTTACACACAGGATTGGTGAGGGGTTATTTATTGTAGCATGGACTGTTCTAAAACAGCTACATCACTAAAAGCCCATGCCAGAGTAGCTAGACTACCAAAGAGGAAAGGTAAAGACCAACCAAGCTACAGCCCTTCAGTAGACAACGGTGACTGGCCTGCAGTATACACTGGTAAAAGAGTGGCACAGAGATGATGGGAATAACTAACCAAATCTGATTTGATTTAGGGCTTACTCTATGGAATGGAACCAATACCTGACAGTTTGGGAGGCCAAGAATGTGAGACTAGATAGGCTAGGGACCTAGGGGAAACCAAATACTACTGTTCCGCTAAAGGAATGTGGTTATAAAATGACTGCTAATGATATTTTACTATATCCTAGGTCAGTGTCTTGTTCAGCCACCATTTGAGATGCTTCCTCCTACAGCAGCAGATGAGAAGAAATATACAATGTACATAGAGTAAGACTTTGGACTGCACATACCTCAATGGGGTTTCCCCATCAAGTCCCTCACTTCAGGACTCAGGGAACCTTGAAGAAAAGGAGGAAAGTAGAGTGAATGATCCAGAAGAGATAAAAGGTAGACACCAAGGAAGAAGGCCTGTTAAGCACAGCTCAGTAGATGCACATGTAAACTCACAGAGAAAGAGGCAGCGTGTACAGGGCCTGAACAGGTCTCTAGCAGATGGGGTTCTAGAAGTGAGAGGTGATGTGGAAAACAGTCCATTCCTAATGCAGATGCTTTCCCCAGTTCAGAACCACTTACAAATGAAAAACATAGTGTTCTCTAAGAGACATGGCTGGATAAACAAACCATAATTAGTGGTAGGCTGCCTGGCCAACTGTAAATGGACAGCACAAAACAAACTCAACAGCAGTTTTAGAGGTTCTTTGCTTTATACTGTTATGACAAAGCATTTTTGTCTTAACCCCCCCCATATATATATATATATATATATATATATATATATATATATATATATACCAAGCTTTCTGTGTGTTCATTCTTCTGAATATATAATACTATATATGTGTTATATAACAT
>NC_034598.1:62968045-63014809 GCF_900095145.1 Mus pahari
AACATGGTCAGGTTGTCACAGGAATACCCCAATATGCTGGTACCAATTTGTCTAAGTTGGGGTTTCTATTCCTGCACAAACATCATGACCAAGAAGCAGTTGGGGAGGAAAGAGTTTATTCAGCTTACATTTCCACGTTGCTGTTCATCACTGAAAGAAGTCAGGACTGGAACTCAAGCAGATCAGGAAGCAGGAGCTGATGCAGAGGCTATGGAGGGATGTTCTTTACTGGCTTGCTTCCCCTGGCTTGCTCAGCCTGCTCTCTAATAGAACCCAACACTACCAGCCCAGAGATGGCACCACCCACAAGGGGACCTCCCTCCTTGATCAGTAATTGAGAAAATGCCTTACAGTTGGATCTTGTGGAGGCATTTCCCCAACTGAAGCTCCTTTCTCTGTGATAACTCCAGCTTGTGTCAAGTTGACACAAAATTAGCCAGCATATATATATATATATATATATATATATATATATATATATATATATCCAGTTTTATATTTTTATGTGATTCCTCTGTGTGTGAATGTGTGCATTTCTGTTTCTGTATATGAATCTCATCCTTTCCTTTGGCTCTTTTTTCCTTAGGTTTGTTTTGTCCTATTCTAACATGTTTGCATTTGTTTTATCTTATTATTATTCCTCAGGTGCCTGTTTTCTCATTTTTTAAATTTTTAATTGTATTTAGTTTATTTTCACTCAGAATTTTAGAAATAGACAAAACACCTCTCATCACATAATAATCAAAACACTCAGTGCACAGAACAGAGAAAGAGTATTAAAAGCTACAAGGGAAAAGGTTCAAGTAGCATCTAAAGGCAGACCTATCAGAATTACATCAGACTTCTCAACAGAGAAACTAAACGCTAGAATAACCTGGGCAGAGATCACGCAGACTCTCAGAGAACACAAATGTCAACCCAGGCTACTTTACCCAGCAAAACTATCAATCAACATAGATGGAAAAACAAAAATATTCCAGGACAAAACCAAATTCAAACAATATCTATCTACCAACCCAGCCTTACAGAGGTTTCTAGAAGGAAAACTCCCAACACAAGGAGGGTACCTACACCAAAGAAAAAACAAGATATTAATCATCTCACAACAAAGCCAAAAAGGAGTCACATGCACATAATGCCACCTACAAAAACAAACATAAGAGGAACTAACGGTCATCTGTCTTTGTTAATATCTCTCAATATTAATGGACTCAACTCACCTATAAAAAGACATAAGCTAATAGGTAGACTAAGGTTCAGTACATCATGGTGGGAAGCATGGCAGTGTCCTGTTAGATATGGCACTAGAGGAGCTGAGAGTTCTGCATCTTATTCCAGATTCAACAGAAGAGCACATAATAATCAAAAATATTATTTGACCTTTGTTATGTTTCAGAGTAAATAAAAATCACTAGATAGCTAAATGCCTATCTTAAGTATCCCTGAACTAGTCGAACTTGTCCTTTTTTGGTGGTTTGAATCTATCTGACTCATATGGAGTGGTACTATCATGAGGTCTGGTCTTGTTGGAGAATATGTGTAGCTGTTGGGGTGGTCTATCTATCTCTGTCCAGTGTAGAAGAGTCAGTTTTCTCCTGTTTGACTTTGGAGTAAGATGCAAAACTCTCAGCTCCTCCAGTGCCATGCCTACCAGAACACTGCCATGTCTCCCACCACAATGGACTGAACCTCAGAACCTGTAAGCCAGCCCCAATTAAATGTTGTCCTTTATAAGAATTACCTCAGTCATGGTGTTTCTTCAAAACAATGGAAACCCTAACTAAGACACCTTTTAGAATCACATTTTCTTTTATATATTTTCTTTTATTGGCATGGACTTTTTAACTATACTTAACAACTCTGACCTCATTTAATTCACTTCAACAGGAATCTAGATGCATGAAGACAACATGAGATATCATATCTATTCCCTTTTACTCTCAAAAATACATGTGTGTAAGAAAATGGTTCAGTTCACTCAGTATTTACCCCCGGCCATCCTTTGTCCCTGTTATTAAGCTATCATGATCAACCCTCTTCTACTTTCTCTATAACCTGGGAGACTAGCACTCAGGGGCGCCGCTCGGTAAAGGTTTTCAGAATTCATGAATTTTCTTGTCACCTTGAATCTTCCTAAATACATACATCAAAATTTCTTACTTAAATTGTCACCAGTTCTATGAATTATTACAGGCATTTTTAAGGCACAAAAATCCATTTTATGCTAATAGTCTTTCCTTGACGTTCTCGACTGAAAACATGATAAGTATGTGCTTAAAACTTCTCTATTTCTTTTGCAATTGTAACTTGAAAAGCGTCACTGTAATCTTAACTATTATTGCTTTTACTTAGAAAGTTCTAAAGCTACTAGGGAAGCATATTTGAAGGAAATTTAGTGGGCTCATGAGCAACGCATTGATAGATCGTTAAATGGATGGAAATGCAATCATTCCTGTTGTGTGCGTGTATGTATGAGTGTGATATGCATGCAATATATGAGATATGTTATCTTCCCAAATTGGGTCGCATTACTATATATATTTTTTTTTTACCTTACTAGCTGCATTATCCTATTTATATCTGTTATATTGGTTTGGAATTTTTCTATGTTAGAAATTTTATGCTTGTTTCCTTTCTTTTCATCTGAAAGTTGTCTTCTCTATTCCAGATTGTTAAATTCTTTTTTTTTTTTTCAGTAAAGGTGGCAAAGAAAACCTTTATTTATTCAAAAAGATTGATTTACCCAGTAAATATTTACTGGGCATTATTGATAACCAAGCAATATTCAGATGCTAGAAACATTGAAATTTAGAAACAATTTTTTTTACAAAAATTAGTAAACAACTTGAACGTACGTTGCAAAGGAAAATTATTACAAATCCCAAGGATGTCAGGGATGTTTTTCATGCATAGTTGATGAGTTTGTGGATTAGAAAAATTGGCACAGTCAAGGGTTGATTTAAAAAAACAAGTTAATTGTTCTTGTCACAAGGTAAGTATGCGGGGCAGAGACAAAAAGGGTAGTACAAGTTTTTAAAGGTGTAGGCATTATTGCTATTTAGGAATACTAAATACATCCTATGGCTGTAATGAGAAGATGGTCTATTACAGTTCATAGAGGGATGGGGCACATCATACCACACCACCTTCCAGGACAGCATGAGGCAAGCCTAGATGAGGAGAAACAAAGGTAGGTACATTTACATTAAGCCAACTTAGTGAGTTCAGGATTGGTTACATTACTGGAGATGTGTTCTGGTAGCTCTAGAGCTTATTTGCTGGAGTCTCAATAAGGCCAGAAGTCAGACCTTCTAAGATTCTCCTTCAGTTCTGTACATGTCCATGTGACAGTATTCTCATGAATTCTTCACCCCTGTGCTTTCCTTCACTTATGCAAGTTCTATTGATGAGGAGAGAGGTGAAAGGAATGAGCTTTGCTTACACCTTGCTCTGACACAGTCTCTCCTTCCTCAATCAGTACAAGCTATTTGTCAAAGAACAATCTGGTTTAAATGAGGCACAGTACCAACCTCCTATGTAAAAGGCAAAACAAATATTTCTCTCCTCTATTTTATAAATACCACCCAAATAATTACTGAAATTCAGGCTGGAGTCTTCAAAATCTTTTTATTCTGAAGCTAAAAGTGCAAAATCTCTTGAGGAATTTTTGCTTAAGGGCAAATTGACTTCAAGTTTCATGAAACATATTGTTAAATTCTTAAAAATGCAAAAGTGTTAACTTACTGATTGTACAATCCATCATAAAATAGAGAGTTAAGTTCTGTGGGAGGACTTTGCTTGAATTGTTGGAGGATCATTTCATGAGAAATATGGTTCTCTTGCTACCATTGTTGAAATTACAAATATATGCAGAAGTAGTGTGCTGCCTAATGAAGGGCAACATCATCTTTTCCATCAACTGCCCAGAACAGAAGCAATTAGGCAGAAGTGAAAGAGGAGCTAATGGAAGATTTCCTGTGCTGTCTCCAAGTCTCTAAGTATATGTGGAAGTATTTCAGGAAGGTAGGCTCCTGAAAGCCAACAGATTCAAACTAATGAGAGGTCATGTCCCTTATGTAACATGACACATCCTTCCATAAACTTAAAATGAAATCATGAAAGCTGAAGGTAAATGAATTGAGCAGGAACATATGACACTGAGAGAGGTAACTCAGATCCTGAAAAACAAAGGCCATAGTCTCTCTCTGATTTGGGGATCCTTGCTCTCAAATTTCTATGTGAGTCTATAACCTGAAGTAATCACAGAAATCGAGAAAGTAGAAAGGGACCATGGGTGAAGGTAGAAGAAGGAACTCTGAAAAGAGGGATAGTAAAGCAAATGAACAAAGAAACAATAATAAAATGTGTGCAGGGTGGGAGATTTAACTGAGGACGGCAAGGGGAAGCAAGAGAAGAGAAGGAAAGGGGCCAGGGTATGTTTGACTAACTATGTTTAGGTAAAATACAAAATTAAATTATACATGGGAAAAAAAAATTCTCTCGGGCTGGTGAGATGGCTCAGTGGGCAAGAGCACCCAACTGCTCTTCCAAAGGTCTGGAGTTCAAATGCCAGCAACCACATGGTAGCTCACAACCATCCATAACAAGATCTGACGTCCTCTTCTGGAGTGTCTGAAGATAGCTACAGTGTACTTACATATAATAAATAAATAAATCTAAAACAAAAACAAACAAAAAAAGATTTATTTATTAAAAAAAAAATTTCTCTCAAAAGTCATATACTAACATCTCCAGATTTGTATACTATCTAACATTTTGTATTTTCTGTCTAAATTACTTTCTAATATTGTTCAAAGAATGATGACAAGAATAGTATCTGTAAAACTTCAGCTCAGATGCAGATGTGGAACCTGGAGATAAAAAATGAACATCTAGATAAGGAAGATGGAAATGGGTCAAAACAGTTATGGTTATATTTAAGAGACTCTAGTCAGCCATAATTAAAGGACTACGCAATGTGTACAAGGTCTTTCTTCTTGTCCTCAGATACTTGAAGACCAGTACAGAAAGACTTATCTCAGGAAGACTGGCAAAAAATTATTCTATCTGCTTTAAGTGTTGTTATGCTTTGCACATTTTAATGATCCAAGGTGAAACAATTCTTACATGTTCATATTGATTTCTGAGCGCTTTTATGAAAATGTCAGTAAAATGGCAATTGCATAGTTCATAAAATTGGGATTCAAAGCTATTGAATAATTAGTAAGATTATCTAAATATAAAACAATGATTTGTTAAAATTTTGATTTGTTTTCAAATGCCAAATAAATGGCATTGTTCTTCATATTACCATAAAAGTGAATAATATTTGCTATTTTCATGTTTATAATTAAACATTTTTGTATATCAGTAAATTTTGAAAACTTATACCTAATAATTTGTAGAGGATTAAGGAAGATCACTGTGTGTCTAAAATGCCTTGTTCAAAGAAAAAGGACACTCTTGGTTTTGTCTTTCTCTTGGTTTCATACCTTGTACTGTTATGATACTTCTGTGGTAAACTAGGAATTCCATACCTCCCTGTCACACATTATTAAAGGGATAATTTACTGGCTGCTTGATGCAAAGCTTGAGTGATTTTCTGCATGCTGATATCTAGCTTGCTGCATATGCTAATTTTTCAGAGTTTCCTCTCTTTGTTTAAAACACTGCAACTCTTAATCATGTCTCATTTATAGAAAGACAACTGTTTTGATGCCTATTGTAATCATCTCTTTGATCAAATGGGAAATGTGAAAAATTTAAATCCCCATGTCATCCACAGTTTCTCTCATTTTGACACCTATCTAAAGATGATGTCAATACACTGTTACATATATTTCTTAAATGCAAAATCCTTTCCATTCTACATTTTTAGGATCATATTTACATTCATTCCAGTATGCGTGTTTGAATTATGCTTCAGTCTTTCAAAGAAATTTCTCATTTTTATTAATTAGTTATTTTATTTACTTCCCCAATGTTGCCCCCTCAAAATCTCCCCTCAGAGAGTTCTTGGACCCCCAACCAACTCCACTTTGCCTCTGAGAAGGTGTCCCCACCATGTATCCTCCCACCCTGGGCATCAAGTCTCTATAGTGCGTCCTCTATCACTGCTACGTATGCACCTGGAGCCTCTGAGCCTGTGTAGACTCTGGTTGGTGGCTCAGTCACTGGGAGCTCCCAGGCATCCAGATTAGTTCACACTGTTCGTCTTCCTATGGGAATGCCATCACATTCAGTTTCTTCAATCCTTTCCCTAACTGTTTCATAGGGGTCTCTGAGCTTAATTCAGTGATTGCCTATGACTAGCTGAGTCTGTATCAGTCACCTACTTGTAGAGCATCTCAGAAAAAAGCCATGCTAGGCTCTGGTTTCAAATCACAACATAGCATCAGTAATAATGTCAGGGATGGGTGCCAGCCCATGACATTGATCCCAAATTGGACCAGTCACTGGTCACAATTACTTCAGTCTCTGCTCCATTTTGTCCTTCTATTTCTTTTAGACAGGAAAATTTCTGGGTCAACAGTTTTGTAGGTGGGTTGGTGTCTACCTCCCTCTACTTTGGTCCTGCTTGGCTACAGGAGGTGTATAGTAGTATGTATTCAATGAAATCTTTTGATTATTGCTTTGAATATCTCCATTGACTGTCCTATATTTTCCATTGCAAGCCAGCTTTACACAACCACAATCCTCTCTCTGAACATCCCATACATTGCCTGGAAAGAAAGCTATGAGATTAGTTTCCCAGGGTTCTTCATGAAAGTCATGTCATGGTGTGTGCTCACCTAGTAAGTATGCTCTGCTAAATGCCAGTACTTACATTTTACATGCATATGTACATACAATAGGACATTATGACAGCTAACCAAGATATTATATCACCTTATTCCGTCATGAATTCAAATATTTTGTCAGTGATTATTGCAAAGGATAGTATTTGCCTGGAATTTATCTATAATTATACAATTTATCTTTTTGATAATATAAAATAATCTTTCTATGATTTGCTCCCACATCTCCACCTCCTGAATAGATTCTACATTCTCCTATTGGATTTATTGTTTTCAGTGGTCAACTTACCAGGAAATATTTCTAGTGTGTTCTGTAAATACTGGAAAAAAGAAGTTTTGAATCTGGACTCACTTCTTGGGTTCTGATCTCAAACTTTTGAGGATTCATTTTAAAGGCTTCATTATTTTCAAAGTTTTTCGGTATATCAAGTGAAAATTGGTATATGAGTTTGGAAAAAAAATACATGCATGCTTCAGATATGAAGTGTGTTACAATTAATTCCATTATTTACAATGCCCAGGATAAGGCTCATGCTTTTTAAATGTCTATTACAGTAATAAAAGAATAATGCATTTTTTCACGTAATTTTCATTTTAGCATTTAATACAGCAATTTCAAATTCTTTATGCAATCAGTGTTAATGTGGCCATAAAGTTATGTATTTTATATTATTTAATGAATCAAATGACTAATATCATCTTCCAGGTTTAACTGTCAAGTGGATCTCACAAGGAGAAAAGCACAGCTCTACAAACTTGTATGTAAGTGCTACCAATTCTGCAGATGTGGATTTCCCAGCCCTTAAGGATTGTCAAGTTACTACAGTCTTAGGGTTTGAAAACAGAGCTAAATCCTCCTAAGTATCCTTGAATATTAAGTTTTATAATCTCTCTCTCTCTCTCTCTCTCTCTCTCTCTCTCTCTCTCTCTCTCTCTCTCTCTCTCGTTTGTCTTATCTCTCTCCTTCTCTCCCTCTGTCTCTCTGTCTCTCACTCCCCTCTTTGGATATATGTAGATAGAATGCTAGGTACATGAGATAGGTAGATAAATTTATGTACATACACACTTCTACTGCAGGGAATTTTCATTAAAATGCTTCGAAAAAAATTTATTACATTTGATAAATTTAATCCCATGCCCATGAAATATTAAAAATTTCAAGTGTAATATATTATTATGCATTTTTAATTCAGATTTAAAACCCTTGCTGTATTAATCTAAAAAATTAGGCATTAAATAAATTTGTCAGAGGAAAAATGTTTTCAAGTGGAATATTAGAGCGATGTTGGTTATGAATAGGTTTTAGTCATGGTCAATCACTAAGCATAGTGGCTGAGGCTCATCTGTCCTGTACTCCTGCTTCCCACTGGATTTCCAGCCACCTTTTCTGTCTCTGTGACTCTCTTTCCAAGTGTGGACTTTCTTCAGAGACTTGGCATTTTCTATTTTCTCTGCCTGAAAGGCACATCACTCAGAAATATGGATGGCTTCCTTCATCACTTTATTCAGCTCCCTGCTAATATTTCAACTAACGTGAAAGGTGTTTGTCACTTACCTTATCTAATTTCATGTTTCTTTCCCTTACCCTGCTTTATCTTTCTTCTTGACTGTTTTCACTTCTTGACATGACATAAGTTGCTATCATCCACCCATCTATCTATCATCAATCTGTCTATCTATCTATCTATCTATCTATCTATCTATCTATCTATCTACCTACCTACCTACTTATCTATCTATCTATCTATCTATCTATCTATCTATCTATCTATCTATCTATCTATCTATCTATCTATCTATCTATGTGACTGTATATTTCTTTAGGACAAAGTCTGGAAATGCATCCTAGGCCTGTATTGAATTTACTGTGTAGCCCAGACTGTACTGATACTCATGGTGTTCTGGCCTTTGTCTTCTGAGTTCTTAGAGTATAGGTGTAAGTAGCAACTGCCAGTGTGTGTTTCTTTCTTTAAAAATCTTCTCGTTCATTTTTTTTTTTTAAATTACAAAAAGCTTTGATGGTGTGTTTCTTTATTCTTTATTAACTAACTCACAAGGTTAGAGAAATTTATAGAAGCAGGGCTTTTGTTTATTAAAGTGGAATATCTCATCGTCTTTGCCACACCTGATTGAGAACTTGCATATACCTGATGAATATGGGATAAATGAGCACTTGGCTCTGTCTCCAGATTATATGACTGAGACATCTCATTTCTCATTAGTGTAAAGTTTCTCAACAGCTTTGTTTTTAACTGAAAATTGTCTTTATAATTCCGCTTTAGAAATAACACTTTTTTCCATGGTACTTGTGATTTTCTGCTAGAACCAAGATTTTTAACCTACACCCACAAAAGACAAACCCTAAAGAACTTGATTACTTGGATTCTTATTCAGTAGCATTTCTGTCTATAGACCTCCATGCTTCAACTTATGAGAAGGCAACTAATTTTCTTCTTGAGACTAATGTCTATTTAAGGCTACTACAGTTCAGTTACTCTACCAATTCCCAGATAGCTGACATATTTGTATTAAAATTACAAAATCTTTAAAATAGAAAAATAAAGCATAATCTGTTATATATTAATGAAATGAAATAATGACACACTTTGAATAAAATAAAGTAAGTACGGTTTATTGAAAATGAAAAAAAGTACCTTTGTATTGTCTCCTGTTGTTTCCCCTTCCTTGAGACCACTTAAACAGTTGCCTTTAAATTTAGTTGTGAAGTGTCTCTGAGAAAGAAATGAGTGAAACTTAACGAGGTCAGCTGGAACAAACCAGGAAACTAACAAATTCTTTATGCCCTGAATAAGATAAATGTGTATCTAGGCATTTTCTTTGCTTGTACATGTTTGTTTTAATTTCTGGAAAGCAAGACACAGGAAGTAGCACACGGTGATGCTGATTGGCAGTGGTGCACATCTTAGTCTAACCCCATTTATCCTGGAAAGCCAATGGGAGGCTGAGCAAAGGTGTATCAATAAAGAGAAAGGGAGACTGCCTTTTGTCCATTTCAAACTGCACTTGCTTTGGAGCGGAACTTTGGCAGGTAGGTAATGTGGGTTCAATTAGGTAATGGGGGAGTACTCATTTTTAGTGAATTGGTGCTATTTATTTTTCCTTTTTTCAGAATTTCATACATGTAAATAATGAAATATGATATTTATTTTCATTTCCCTCTATACACAACCTTTCAATAAAATCTATTGTCAACTTTTTGTCTTCTTCTCATCCTCCCCTTCATCCTCCTCCTCCTAGTCCTCATCATCATCTTCCTTTTCCTCCTCCTTCTTCTATTATACTAAATTCAATTAGAGTTGCCTATAAAGACATAAAGACAGAAGGGTGGGGCCACCCAATGAAGCAGGGGAAACCTACCTGAAGCTATACCATTTCCTCAATAAAGAAGGTTTCTCTCTCTTCTGGCATTTTGTCTATAGCACTCTTGAAAAAAACAATTGCAGGACATCACAAATTGTTTTTAATTCATTTTCTCAATTTCTCTATGGTTCTGATTATCTGTCTCTGTCTCTGTCTCTGTCTGTCTCTGTCTCTGTCTCTCTCTCTCTCTCACACACACACACACATACACACACACACACACACACACACACACACACACACAACCACACACACTCATATACAAAGAAATAGGGAATTGCTTGGATTTCCAGCCTCAATACTATAAGAAATAGTTCTGTATTTTGTCTATCAAATGTATATTATTCCAATGTTGGCCTAAATGAGTTAAAGAGCTTTGTAAGCTATTTTTGAGCTGTGAAATTGCATCATATATGATAAAAAACTGAATTTTGAAGTAGAAATTAAAATAGAGCTCTTGTATTTATCTTTCAACAAAACTTAAATTGCGATCAGAATTCTTGAACTGTTTGTTTTACAATATCTGATGATAACATTTACATTTCCTGTCAGCATTTATGGAACCTACAGTTTGAGCTACCCAGAGTTTCCACATATAAAATAATCTATGGTTTTATTATAATGCTAAGTGCTTTATGGAAAGACTGAATATACCTGTGGGAAGCATTTTATGAAAATGTTCCCAAACTCAGTGATAGAATTGCAAAGCATAATTAAAGTGATTGTTCAAAGCCCAAGCAGTTTATCACCTTTATGCTGTGTTTTTAAAAATGCTACTCCTATGAGGGCTGTGTTTGTGTTACAGACTGTGGAAATGCACTGCTTCTTGCTCTTCTTTGGGATCTTATCTTACTTTCAATTTTAGATGCATTCATTACACTTAATAAAATAGTAAATGCATTACAATATTGAGGCAATTGAACTTTGCATAGGAGGAAAATTGGCATATGGGGATTGCAAAGAGATGGCACTCAGCTGTGAATATGAAGAACAGTGCAAGCAAGAGGAGTTAGAGCTTTGTGTGCCTTGTGTAGGCTATTTAAATAGGGATATCATAACATATCATTGTGTGTGTGTGTGTGTATTGTTTTGATTAGAATGTTTTATGAATTTTTATAAAATCAAAAACTGGTCTTCACTATTAGACAGTATGAGGTGATGAACAGCTTTGCTTTGAAGCTCATCTATGGTAGTAAGTGGATGCTAGTGAATCTGCTAAAAATAGCCTGTAAAATTATTTATTATTGATAAGTAATTTAGAATTCTAAATTGACCTTATGTAAGAATGAACATGGAAACTTTTATTTATGGAAATCTTCTGGAATTTTCAGTCCTTCCTGTCTTCAGCTTCTTGTTCCCCTACTTCAGGGGTTTATCACAACTCTGCCTTTGCCATGGTTTCAAAACATCATCCCTGGCTGGGGTGGATAACTACACCTTAGGCAGAAAGGAAAAATAAAAACAAAAAACAAACAAACAAAACAAGTAGGACAATATAGAAAGCACAGAAGAGTGAAACCTCAAAGAATCTACATTTAAAAAAGAGAACACATTGAAATTCCATTTTATCCAGCCTACCCATTAAAGTAGCAAATAGCCAAGACCACAGCTTAAGAGGAAGATAAGAGGAAGAATAGTTCATTTTAGGCTCACACATCTGGAGGAGTGCCTCCCATGTCTCTGTTGGCTCTTCCTGGCCCTTGTGATGCATCATGGCAGAAGAACCTGGAGAAGCAAGGTTGTTCGTCTTACAGTGGCCCACAAGCAAACAACAGAAATAATAATGAACTGGGGTTGACAAAATGCCTTTCAAATGCAGTCTCCCCATAAAGTACTTCCCTCCATCAGGCTTCACGCTAATATTTCAAGAATCTCTCCAAACTGTACTGTGTGCTGCAGAACCAGCGTTTTACAAACAAGTCTGTAGGGAACATTCCCTATACAAACCTACTAGAGGGGAAACAAAAGTTCAGAAAGCAGCTAAAGCGAACCCCACTAAGGAAAAGAAGAAAATAAATGTAATTTACTTTACAGGGAACGTGTGGAAAAGAACGTTTCCCACACTGCCTCTCTCTAACCCATTGAAAGAGGACAGGACATGCATAGAGGACCTGTCGAGGGGTTGAAGGGAGAGAAAGATGAAGAATTACCCAAGCTCACAGCGTCATTCCCACAGAAAGGTATTTGCTTTACTTAATATTCTGTGGTACATTTTTTCTTTTTGTTTTTGAATGTAGGAAATGGAAAATCTAGTTCCTGTCTCTGCCTTCACCAGATAAGCAAGGTTCTATTTCCCTGCTTCTAAGGCGCCATGGCAGAGTACAGAGCAAAACTAGTTCCTGGTTTTCTGAAGGCAGAGACTTTTTCAGAAGGGGAAGGCAAAAGAAAGGAGGGTTCAGATGGAAGCCATATGGCATGAACATGATAAGAAAAGGAAATGCCATACATAATGGAGGCATCCTTTCCCTGAGAAAGGAAAAGAAGGAATAGAACAGAAGTCTGTGTTTAGAGGCAAAGGCAACCAGGTTTGCTTCATAATAGTGCTGGAGGAGCACGCTGCCGGTACAAACATAAAGGTTTTACAAGAAAATTAATACAAGAGATTCTAGTGTTCGGGAACAGGCTTTCAAAATCCAAAGTCATTTCTAAGTAAAAGGAAAATTACCAAATTTTTACTGAGCCACCATGTCTGGGGGTTGCGGGGAGGGGGCGGTCCATGAGTATGGGCCGTTAGACCATCTGAATTGATAGATCAATAAAGATCAGAACCTAGGAAAGGGGAAAACATTTGAAATGTAAATAAACTAGCTAATAAAAATAAATAAAGATCAGAACCCTTTTCTCTAGGACACCCAGATAGAACTTGAGAACAAAAGCAAAACTGTGTAACATATGTGTGAAGTCTAGAATGTAATGGCAGCTCAGTGAAATAGAGGCTGTGTATGAACATTATTTAAACAAATAGTTATGTGATATTTCTCTCCAACAATTAACCAAGTGGCTTTTCTCACCCCCCAAAAAATTGCTTAAAATTCAGACTAGTGACTGCTGTGTTCAATTTATCAGCTGAGGAAGAACTATTAAGTGATTTTATTAATTGAACTACAAATGTCACAAAATCCACACAAAATCTGCTATTGCATACTGTAATATTAAACACAAACGCATTCCTCTGTCTACCAATAAAGTTGGAAATGATATTTTTTTCTCCTTAAAGGCAATTTAAGACAATCTCAAAATACTAAAACATGAATGCTACAATCCTGAATGTTAAGACTTACAATCCTGATATTTCAAAGACAAATTAAAATGACAAATTGTGAGAAAACCCTTATCTTGGAGGAATCCATTTAGCAAAATATTAAAGCAGAGAACAGGACAGTTTGAACGTGATGAAAGACATTCTTCATGTTGTGAATATTTGGACAGATGGAAGAAAATGATCATGGAGACTGGATATTTCTGGAACAATAAATGCCTTCATCATTTGGGCATAAATTCATAAACCTCTAAAAATTTAAAGATGAATTTCCTTCATTACTCCCAAAAGCTCATTAGGGTTGATTCTGTGCTCTTTAGAAGAGAATGGAAAAAAATGGAAGACACTTGCTCTCAATAGTTTCAAGTCATACGAATTATTTTCTATTAGCAAATTTTGCACTGAACCACCAAAGCCAACCTCCCATATGGCATCCTACTGGTGTGCACAGATGTCCTCTAGTAGCGAGCTAAATCTCAGAAGCAGCATCACATACATAAAGACATCGCTACTTTATAGAAGACAACACGACAGCCGTCTGATTCCTTCTATCCTGCCTCTTCTGAAAGGAAAGACTCTTTGAACCCAAATGCCAGACAGTAAAAAGCAAATCAGAGTTTTGATAATGGTCCTGCTCAGCGTGAGAATTCCCCATTGGCTATAAAATAAAGGACACGTTTCCTAGCTTGACATTCAAAGATTATTAATTTCATCAAGAGAAGTAAGAGTGATTTGCCTTAAAGTTCTATAAAGAATAATTTAAGTTTTATTGACCTTATTAATTCTGTATTAATGTGCAATAATAACGTTTAAATACAAGAGTCACAGTGAAAATCAGATAATAAAGATGAAAAGCATGGACTATTTAATAAAATACGCTAAATATGAAGTCTATGATAACATATACTAGCTAGTTTTTGATGTTTAAATAAGATAGCTTTCTTGAGTAAAATAAGTAAATAAATAAATAAATACACATTTTATTAATCATTTTATTTGTTTACATTTCAAATGTAAACACCTCCATAATGCCCCCATCCAATTACCCCTCTGCCCCCTCTCCTTTGACTCTATGAGGGTGCTCCTCCATACACTCACCCACTCCTGCCTCATTCCCCTAGAATCCCACTACACTGGGGCATCAAGCCTCCCTCCCCTACCAATGATGTCAGATAAGGCCATCCTCTGCTACATATGTATCTGGAGTCCTGGCTCCCACCTGTATTCTCTTTGGTTGCTGGTTTAGTCCCTGGGAGTTCTGAGTGGTCCAGTTAGTTAATATTGTTCTTATGGGATTGCAATCCCCTTCAGCTCCTTCAGTCCTTCCCCTAGCTCTTCCATTAGGGTCCCTGGGCTCAGTCTGATGGTTGACTGAAATACACATACTTTTAAATTTGCCACTAGTGTAAATGTTCTTATCACTACCACTTAGAGGCAACCTACATTCTAACAGTCCTTTGCAATTTAAAAATTAGCTAAGACACAAAGTTATTCAAATCCATCACCAATCAGATGAACATGCATAAATTACATCAGTATAATTATTTATTCTTCCTAACACTTAATCTTCTTGTTTATGCAATTATTTAGTATATCTATATCATAGTATTACCCCACAATGAAAATGTGATTATATAAGGTACATTTTTACATTATTACTTCAAAATAAATATCTATTAATGGTATATACACACACACTCACATATGCATATCTGTGGCATAAAAAGTTTCTTAGTTTGAACAAGATGGAATAGTGGAATATTAAAGTATAAAAATTGGATGAAATATTCACTTGATCATCAAGGCAGACACAAGATAAAAGGAAGAATAAAAAAACCTGTAATTATATGTCAGAATTTCAAAACAGTAAATGAATTTATGAAATTTACTTTGCACTAAAGTGCCTACAGTTTCTTATCAGATTCTACATTCAGATGTATGTTCTGTCAACTTGCATCCCAAAATTCTTGGGAATTTTTCAGTTTATGGAAAACATGAAAGAAGACCGAGCAAAGATGAAATACTGAGGATAAGTAAATAGTTATTTAGTGTCTTCCTCTCATTTCCATGAACTTATGAGTCATATGTTTATTTTCTCTTCTTTTAACTGTAAGCGTTGTCAGCTGTGACTAAGAGAAGGGAATCTGTCTCCTGTAATAGATAGCATCTAAGCATGGCTTTAACTGTATATTTTAAACAGGTGTGGCCTCTGGATTGTAACACTCTTTCTGCTCATTAACTTTCAAAGGATCTCACAGTTTCTTGTACTCTAATAACAGTTTGATTACCAAGGAGCAAGGGTACTTTAAACTGTACCCCTTTCATCTTTACCTTTGTTCACAGTTCTAGTTTTAAGATCTACCATGCTATTAGTTGATGATGATTCAAGTTTACCTCCAACTGTTTATATGTTACATTTTGAAAGCCCTACCACCCAGGATCATCCATTAAGGGCTGTTAACGATGATAGAATTTAATCTATGCTGTTTGAATGTGTGGCTTGGGGAAGGTGTGAAGAGAAGGCAATTTAAGGTGGAGGCTCTATGGCTATGTACTGGTAATTTTGTATGAAATGGAGGGAAATGAGAGTAAAAGAGAAAAACAATTGACTCATGCCATGTTATTCCCTGAACCAACACAGGAGTCTGATAGCAAGCCCATCATCATGTGGGATCCTTTAACCTTCTTATCTCTGCCCACAACTGTCCACAAATTTAGTTTCTCTGTGCTAATGTGCTATTATCAACAGAAAAATGAATAAATAAACATCACAGTATGATACAAATAATAAGTTACAGTAAAAAGGATGTAATTTCTAACAACAATAACAAAAAGAATGGATGATCTCTTAAGTGTTAACGTACTATAAGCACACCATTGTGTTAATTCCAGTTGATCTTGAATAGAGTGTTATTTGATGGATGGTATTCAGGCATAAAGATGGTTCTCTGAGTTGAACTTTCAGACAAATGCTCTGTCTTTATATTAAGTATATTCCCAGGATGACTGTATAAGTGATTAAATGATTTTATTAGTTACGAAAATACTAGAAAACTTAGATTCTAAGTAATTTTGAGGATAAAATTATATTAGCAATGTTCTGAATTTGTCTTTAATGATGTAATTATAATGGCATAATAGAAAAATATGAATTTGAAAATGAATAACTTCATTTTGCTAAAAGGACAAATTGTAAAAGTTTAAAAGTTTAAGTTAAATTTATGCAAAGAATCAAACTTAGTTTTTAATTATATTACTAACTTATAATAGTTGGTAATTGTTTGGATTAATGTCATTAACTCATTATTTTCTATAAAGGAGTCAAAGCATAAATGCAAATTTTGGAGAAAGAGTCTTGATAAACTTCATAGCAAATAAGCCAAACTGGGATAAAGTTTAAAATGTATTAATAAAATTCTGTGTTTGCAAATTCTGCCAGATTACATCTGCACTAAATTCTTTCCTCCGTGTGTTTTAGGAACCTGCAGAAGAACATTGCTGGTGCATATTCTCTGTTTACATTTTCAGGGTCTCTGCAGACACTCTGATGATCCTTTTCTCATCTTTTCTTTTATGCTGACTTTGTTTCTGTTCTCAGATATAACCCTTTTTAAAAAAAAATTTATACATGTCACCTTAAATTTTATTTTAACTGTATTTCTTGTATTCTTATCATGTCTACTGAAGTCATAATTTTGACTTTTATTAACTCACATTTGTTTATTTTGACTATTTCTTCTCTCATTTTTTTTCTGCTTGGCATAATCATGGAAGATTTCTTTGCTATTCACAGGATTTGAGTAAACTTTACCTATGTTCCTCTATTGTATTATTTCATATAATTTTATCAAGTGGATTTCTCTCTAATAATATAAGTTACTGTTAATTGGTTCTTAGGAATCAGAGAAATACTTATGGACACTGTTAAGTCTTTATACTGATGGACTCTCCTCCTGAGAGGATTTTTTTGACCCTGACATAGATTGTCCTATTAACTCTGTTTATTAGAAATTGTTTATTCACTTTTGTATTCAGCTATGTGCTTTCAGTTTACCTTAGCTACCACTGTAAGTTGCTTTCTGATGACAGTGTAGAAACCAAGATTTTTTAGTGTCAATGCTCTCTCCTCAAAGCATAGAGGACAGTAATTTGTCAACCATATACTACAGCTTCTCAGTCATCATGAATTGTCAAAGTCCCTGGGGGGTTAGGAATGTTCCAGATCCCAAAGTCCCTGGGGAGGTAGGAATGTTCCAGATCCCAAACTGTGCTCCCTTGGCCTCAGCTCCTCTTTCTTCAGTTTCTCATATTAAGACTGATTCATTATAGCTTTGCAGAACTTCTAATTATTCTCAGCAGGAAGTTCATTTGAATTATTTGCTGTTCATTATAGGAGTGAAAGATCAAAATCAGTCATCAGTTCCCATTTTCTTCATTTTTTTTAAATAAAAGCAGGGTATGTGTATATTTACACAACTCCTGATGTATATGCATGTAATACACTTTCAGTAATACCAAAATCTGTATGAAAATGAAGTCAAAGAGCACGTAAGTTTCAGTAAAGTACTTTGGGTATTCTGAACTATTTCAATCAAGTAATTAGTCAACATCATTATTATCAGTTGTAAAATATTTTATAACTCTTATAAGTAAAAATTAACTTTTAAAACCACCTTTCAGAATATAATTTATAGGCCTTATGTATAAAAAATGTTATAATCATGCCTGATGCATACATGTCAATAAGAGAACAAAAACCTGGGATGTGTTTCTTTTGAATTTTGTTCTTTATATCATTCAGCACTGACAAATAGTTCTCATAAACAAATAATATACAGCATTACTCAAATTTAAAAAGCTATCTGGTACTTTTAATGGTCTAATTAGCACTGCCAGGCAACCTACAACATAGAACATACAAATGAATAAAAATGTTGTCAGTGAGCTAAGCTTATTTTAGCAAGTGCTTAAATAAGCAGCTAGAGTAGCTCTCGAGATGACCATAGTTCATCTAATAGTCAAGTTTAAGTTCTGTTATAACTTTATTCTACACCCGATTTACTAGTAATAAATTATATATACAACTTGGATAGCCCATTAGTTTTCTTGCTGAGAACATCTTGTCTGTGGTCTGCACATTAGTTCTGAAGTGCAAATTTAAACTTTAACACTCAGATTAGAGTCCTCACCCTGGAACAAATATATTGTTTAGAAAAATTACAAAACCGTACTCAAGTTTCGGTAGACTTCCAATCATTAAAATAATCAAACTTTCAGCAGTTAGTATATAACTCCAAGTCACTTAGGCAGAAGACCATGAAATTGGGTTGCTGCTATTGTGAAATGTGAGAGTCCTTTGCAGCTAATATAAACAATATAAAAAGTAAAGAACCCAATTAACTGATTTCTGACATTAACTTACTTGTTATTTCCACATACTGTTTATTTCTATGAAAAAGGAAACTTTGTGATAAGGAAAGATTGTGCTGTCATAATCACAAAAGCATTCTGCGGGTTGTTCCATTACAGCCAAGCACTTGTTTATGTGATATAATTATGAAAAAAACACTGTGACTGGTGTGTATTTACACTAAATAAGTTCATTCCTCTATCGTTAGAGTCTCACAGGCTTAGGGAGGTCCAAAAAGATCAGGTAGAACCTAACATTTCAAAGAATCAGAAAACAGAAAGAGACACTCTTGGATGTCTATTCAATATCCGCTTTCTTCCTTTCATACTAATACAACAGAAGTTTTATGTGAATGTCCATTACTTCATTAAAATACTACAGCATTTGCCCTTGCAAACAGAGGTACCGTAACTGGGCTGTTTGAGTAGTTATCTACCTTATTGAAATCAGAAGACTCACATCTTTAAACTAGCTTTACCCCTTTACCTTACATATATAATATCAGATTCTGGAGTATAAAATGCTCCAATAAAGGGATGGTGTTTGATGGCTCCTTAAGCAGTTTTACTTTCATCAAAATGCTAAGGAAAAAAAAGTAAAATGCTCCTTAGAAATTGAGTCTAGCCTTTTCTTGGTAATCAAATATTTTTTTTTTGTTTCTCCATTAATTTGTTTATTTATTCATTTTACATCCTGATGTTTTCCCCCTTCCAGTCACCCTCTCAAAGAGTCCCTCTCCATCCCCCTCTCATCTGAGAGGGTGACTCCAACCACCCCCTAAACACCCCTATCCATGGGATCCTATCCTACCTTGGTGAATAAAGTCTCTGCAGGTTTAGGTGTATCCACTCCACTGAGCCCAGTCAAAGAAGCCCAGTTCTGGAGTGGATTCCACAGAAAAGCAACAGCTACCATGCTTCTCAGCATGACTCCAGGGAACCTCCCCATCCCAGTTCTCTGGCACATCCTTTATTACTGTTGTATTTGTAACTGAGTCATATTAACAAAACTACGCTATGTGTTAGTTGAGTCTTATTTTTTTTTAAGGGATATGATATTTATATTTTATTAGACATTTTTTTCATTATTTACATTTCAAAGTTGAGTCAACTCTACTTTAACAAAACTAAACAATGTCTTCGTTGAAGATTTCACAAACATATTGTATGTAAGCAAGTGTATGTCAATAATCACTCATCTGCCAGGCAGTTGTGGTGCATGCTTTTAATCCCATCACTTGGGAAGCAGAGGCAGGCGGATTTCTGAGTTCGAGCCCAGCCTAGAGTTTCAGGACAGCCAGGGCTATATGAAAAATCCCTGTCTCAAAAAAAAAAAAAAAAATCATTCCTCATCTACATGTTATTAACAACAAAACTAAAAGCAAAATGCCAAAATCATAATAAAACCCAGTATCTTTTGAAGAAATCAACAGACAAGAAGTGAGGTTTAGGGAAAAATACTGTTTCGTGAAAGATAATATAAACTCCCAATACTCTAAGGGCTTCCCTCCCTCTTCTGACTCTCCCCTTTCCTGAAGCTCAGAATACTAATGACCCTTGACTTTCCTTTGTCCTTAACAACAATTTTATTACTTGTCAATCTTGTTTGTTCACTAAACAGATTTAAAAGGTATGGCATCCACTTCTACCAAGTTTAGTGAGGACATTACTGCTAATAAACTGACTAATAAAGTCATCCTGACTTCCAGGCATTGATTATTACCCTTCTTTTAATAGTTCTTGGTGTAGTACTCTGTACAATGTGAATAACTAAAGACCTTTCTAGATGCTAAATCTAACTATGCCAGCTCTCATTCCACACTGAAATCCTTTCTCACACACTCATGAAATTAAAATCTCTTGTCTCTTTGATTTCCTTGAAACTGTAATTTAGGCAATTAAGTAATATGAGTCATAATATTTTTACATTTATGGTCAGTAATTTATTGATCGGCACTATGATCTAACTGTTATAGAGTTTGATTTCTTATGTCTCTATTTAGGCTTCCTAATCACTCCTCCAAGGCTCTTTCTTTAATCCCTTTATGCTGAGATTGCACATACATATCAGACAGAAAGAGGAGTGACTTGCTTCACAGACCACAGCTAGAAGTCTTAACTCACCCTCATAGTGAATAGCATGCTTTCAACACAACAACTTATTGTTTTTATCTCAGTCTATTATTGAAGGTGCTTAGCGTTCTCTTCTAATACATTTATGATTTCTAGTATTTCTAAAGAAGCCTAAAGAACACTTTGTACATTTGTATTTAACATATTACAAGGTTTAGAAACTGTTGAATAACTGTCCTTAACTATCCTTCAACCTCAAATTTTTTTTTTTTTTTTTTTTTGGAAAACTTATTGAAAGGAAAGAAATGTGTTTATCAGTCAGTAAAAGCATACTATAAAAAGAGCCTAAGCTGAAACATCTATTCCTACTCTCTGTCTCTGAAATTCAGCTGTTTGAGTTTTAGGATGATGTACAGAGCCTAAAAGTCTTTGTAGGTATGAAGTTAATTGCTCCAGGTCTGCTGTAAAAAAAAGCAGTTTATACTACCAAATCAGGGCTTCTTTCCCATTTTCTCTTTGGGGCTATACTCACAATACATACTTCTGATAATCACATTTCTTCACATTTGACAGAATATTAGAAAAAAAAAAGAAACTTAAAGGAAGAAAAGAAAACAACTTTCATCTCACAACTTCAAAAGCTTCTGTACAAGGCTGACTGTCTCTGATACTTTTGCCCAATATGAGGAGGGATGAGGTGGCCTGAACTTATGAGGCAGCTATCTGCATTGTCCGTTGTATCCAGGTATCTCGGAGAGATGGGGAGACGGCAAAGAACCAAGGCATGCTTTTCCAGATTATGCTAGGATTAACCCATCTCCTCCTTATAGGCCCTACCTCTTAATTATAATTACTCTATAATAATTCAGTGAAAAGGGTATACATCAATAAGCTGACCATTTGAATAAGGGTATAATCATTATGGCCAAATCATAGCAACAGAGTCCTACCTTAGAACTGAAATGGGGATAAAACTTCCACATACAAGATGTTGGTGAATCACTTAGTAGCAGAACTTTAGCAACGACGACCATAATCATGGAATGACAATGGGTGGGCACATATTCTCTTCACACGTTCCTCTGAAAGAGGATTTACTTTTCATTGCAATTTCACCACCATTCCCATTTAACTAAATGTTTTGCATTTATACCTAAAATACTATTCAAAGATTGCCAACATGGATTTGAAATATAGTTCAGTTGGTAGACCATTTGTCTAGCATGAGAAATACCCCAAGTTCGATTCAAGGCACCACACAAACTGGGCAAAGGGACACATGTTTTAATCATTGTGCTTGGGAGATCGAGACAGGAACATTATCAGTTCAAGGACATGCGAGGCTACAGAGAAGTTCGGAAAAGGAACTAAGAAACGATTTGCATTCAAGGTATTTTGTATTGTTTTGTTTGATTTTAGTTAAGGAAGACTGGCATCACTTCCATGCTACCTAATACCTTACACCTGTTACTTTGTTTTCCTGTTGCTCACTGTCTTATTGTCTTCTTGTTGTTGTTAAAAATTCTGTTCCTAATATTTTATCACCTTAATATTTTAACTACACATATTCTACATTTTGTAGCTGAGTCACTGAAGTAACCCCTAGCATCACCATTTAGACAAAAATATTTTGTCACAGTAAATATGAAATAATTTAAAATGCTATGATAACTGGCATCAGCTCACTTGTCTCATCAGTGACAAACAGTTCTATTGAACAAATACAACCTCAGTTAAACTGTTTTCTTCTATAGTAACAAATTAATTACAGTACTTATATATGTTATTTCTAATTAGTTCCACAAAAGTTGTCTTGTGTATTAAAATTAAATGTTATTTTTTCTTTGTGTCTCACCATGTTAAGTGGTTCTTCAGGAATGAATCTGATGAAAAAAATAAATGGCCTCTTTTTTTTCAAATAAATGACTGATTAGAGCTCATCAGAGTTAAGAAAAATCTAACATATGAAGAAGGAATAAAGTCAAGTAACTAACTTTTATCTGAATCAGGTAAAAGAAACAGACTTTGGAGAAATGTTACCTTTATAATCCATTTTTCTAATTTTGTGATCAACAAAGAAAGAAAGAAAAACAAGTTAAAGGGAAAGAACTTATTTCGGCTTGGAATTTGAGGACATATTGTAAGTCCATCATGGCTGGCGTGAAGGGCATGATGGTGGGAGATGAAGATGGCTGGTGGCATCCACAGTCAGGATGCAGAGAGATGAAGGCCAACACTCAGCTGTTTTTCTCCCCTTTATTCAGTTCAAGAACTCAGCCAAGGGATGGTATTATCCATATTAATGTTTCATCTTCAACCCATAGTTAAACCTTCTGGATTCACCTCCATATGGACACCCAGCAGTGTTTTCATGGAGATTCTAAATCCAATCAAGTTAACAATAAAGATAAAAATCCATGGTACATAGCTTCTATATTTACCTGAACACAACCAAACAAACAAAAATAAAAACAAAAAACAAAAGCAAACAAACAAAAAACCTACATAAGAACCATAGTAAGTGGATGACACTATCAACCCCTAAAAAGTAAGAGAAATGGACCCAAATAGATCTTATTAACCAAAGGTGCTATAAATTATGACAGCTTAATGAAATCATAGACATTAGTATGTGGATGTGCAGAAATTTTAAATTCCTATTTTAATTTGAATAGATGGTAAAAATCAATGCACAATTGCTTAATTAAATAAATTATGTTTGGTAGCTTTCATAATATTTCATATTTACCACCAGAAATTATTCCATTCTCCTTACCTGAATGAAAGAAATGCAATTTAATAATAATTTGCGTGTGTTATTAACCTGGATTTAATGTACTGGTGAACAGTCGATGATTGTTATTTGGATACATTGATCAATGGTTATTGCACATACTGGTGCAAGAAATTTGAAAAACAAGTTTTTTTAGAAATGAGTAATGATAGAGAATACAATCATTTTGGTTCAAAATAACTTTCTCGTTGTTTATTATCTCTTTGCCTTAGTATTTAGCATCCTCACCAAAATACTTGTAATGCTACCCACAATCAAGTGCATAATTCCTTCCGCAGGCATTGGGTTTCTTAATTCATTCATGAGATGATTTTACATAACCCAATTCTCTTAGATTGCTGCACCCATATCCTCTCTTTGGTGTTTATTATGTCCTTATGGAAATACCAGTTGGGAGACCTCCCTTCTGTATCAAATGAATCCTTACTGTAGCTCTCCATGCAAATAGGTCAACCACAACATTCTTTAGATTTAACTCCGTTGTAGTTTCAAATGTAATGTAAGTGAATCTGGATTCGTATATTAACCCATTTCTAAGTATTTGAAATAGATTACCCACTGCCTGGTAGCCGTCTCATTGTCATTTAATTCAAACACAATTCTTATCATTGTTCAATTGAACAAAAGTATAAAGAAAATCCACTTATTTTTCTATGATGTCTTCTTTTTCCTATGTTTGAATATTGGCATTTTTAAGGTGGTTTGCCTAAGTGGACCTTTTTAAGGTGGTGCTTTTCAATTTCCTTTACGTTGTTGAATTCTTACGTTGATTTTAGTGGACTCTTTGAAACATATTTTGAGTTTGAACTTATCTCCATCCCTCCTTTGTTCTTTTATGACTAATTCATACACACCTCTCTCCCACAATGTCCTGTGCACACATTTCATTCCTTTCTATGACTTTATCTATATTTGCTTTATATATCCCTCCATATACTGTACAGATTTCACTAGTGTTTCTTTTCACTGTGCCTACTGTGCCTGATGAGATATGGGTTTAAAATATTGTATGTATTTCAGTACTGTTTCCTCTACTCAGGGTATAGATTTATGTCTGTAGAACCGGGACTCTAGTCTGCCATATAATTAGGCTCTTGTTTTCATTTTCTTTGTCCAGCTCCTCAAAACCTCCTGAACTAGAGAAGGGGGTAAGTATAAAGAGTCTCGGATGAAATGCCAGACACTAGGGAAAAGGAACTTATAGAGCCCACCTCCATCAGGAAGACAGGACATCAAGTGCGGGATGGGGTTGCCTTTCTACTGTCACAACTCTGATCCATAATTGTTTCATAACTGTCTGAAAGAATTACAGGGATGGAAATGGAGAGGAACCTGAGAAAAAGAAGGTCCAGTAACAGGCCCAAAGTAGGATCTAGCTCAAGGGGAAGTCTCAAGGTCTGACACTATTACTGAGGCTATGGAGCACTCACAAAAAGGGACCTAGCATGACCACACTCCGGAAGACCGAGCAAGCACCACAAAGGGTCAGATGCAGATATTTGAACCCAACCAATGGACAGACTCAGCTGATCCCTGCTGTTGAATTAGGAAAGGCTGAAAGAAGCTGAGGAGAAGGGCAACCCTGTAGGAGGATCAGCAGTCTCAACCACCAAACAGGCAGCATACACAACCTGATATGGAGCCCCCAACACACACAGTAGAGGTCTTCCAGGTCTGTGTTCATTCAGAGATGATGTGCCTAAACCTCAAGAGACTGGAGGCCCCAGGGAGTTTAGAGTTCAGGTGAGTTGCGGGATGGGGAATAAAATATGGAGTGTAAAAAATGAATTATATTTAGAGATACATATATATCTATATAGATATATAGATCTATCTTTATATCTATCTCTCCCTCCATATATATATATATATATATATATATATANGAGAGAGAGAGAGAGAGAGGGAGGGAGGGAGGGAGAGAGAAAGGAGGGAGGGAGAGAGAGAATAGAGAGAATAGAGAATAGAGAATGTGTGTGTGTGTGTGTGTGTGTGTGTGTGTGTGTGTGATGAGATATCTAGCCCAAATATTTTTGTTGGAACTATTCTGAAATCTTGGTCTTTAAGAAGAACCTTGAAGAACCTCTGAGTCTGGAGTTATCACTTGGGCTGAGGGAGCGGTGTTGTAATTACTTGCAGGAGTGAAAGGACAATAGTAGAGAAGTGCTTTCATTGTTTGCTTCTGGAGGGAATTTGGAGTCCTGCCACTCTGCTCACCTACACTGCTTTTCAGTATCTTCACTGAGTCACAATCGTTTCCAACCTGGACTTTGTAGTTATCCTTTTAGAGAGAGGTGCTCTGCTATATGCTTTTCTACAAGAACTAGAAAATGAAATCCAACACAGTTTTCAATCTAGGTATTTTTTGAGTGACTGGTGATAATCAACAATGACATTTAATTTTCCAAAAATCATTTTTCACCTTACAGAATGTAAAAATAACTTTTCTGGTTTTCAGTAAAATAAAAGCTAAATCATTTGTGGCACACACTATTTTTGTAATTAACAATATGGCTTACATTCTGCTGGATAGGGGAAATCATTACCACGTATAATGAAGAAAAGACACACCACTTGCATAAATCAATAGTTTTTAAATTTCTAAATCTATTTAATAGTTCAATGACTTCAGAGACCCCAGTTTATTTCTAAGCTAATTACCATTTTGATGTGGTCAAACAAGATATTTTCTAAATACCATAAGTTAGTGATATTTGCAAGTCATCGTCCACTGATGTCATGCCTTTGCGTGTTTTCATGATATTTGGATAGATTTTTCTTAGTGTCACCCTCCACCTTACCACACTTAATACCCTTTTAGATAAGGTCAAATTATATGGGGGATGGATTGCTCTTTCTAGAGAATATAAAGAGATTCTGCCTTTTGTTTAGCCTCCAGTTTGCATTTGACTGATGCTCTTGTGGAAACATGGCAGCTTACAGTTTGCATTTCTTACTGATCTCTGCAGAGGGAAAGCCATGTTGTATGAAGGCTACAAAGCTCAAGGATCCATTCCAGTGTGTGGTTCAGAAGCTTCAGTGTGAGCTTCATTTCCCTTTGGTTTGCCAAAATATGAACAGCAACCATGAAGTGAATTGAGAGCTACACAGCACATACCTACATCTACACTGACATCTACACCTGCACACACACACACACACACACACACACACACACAAATTAATTTTCAATTAATTAATTAATTTATTGAAAAAGAAAATTATGTCTTAACTTCTATTATTTACATTGTATGACCAATAAAAATAGCTTTTTATAAAAAAGTCTATGATGAGTTTTCAGTTTTTCTGAAACTATTATCAGTGAGAGTTTTAAAATTTATAAATATTGACTGTCAATAGTTTAATTTAGGCCTTAAATTGATATGTTTAAAAATTAAAAATATACTTAGAGTTATTAATCTTGGGAAATTAAGAATGTTACTTTAATGATCAGACATATAATGAAGATACTGATAATCACAAAATAAAATACAAAAACATAAAGCACACTGATTTAAAAGCTACAAAAACACAGTAGATATAAGATCAGATATGAAAAGCGTAATAAATCATGAGATGGTAAAATGTTGCTTAAGCTTCTTAAGTTGATAATATAGTCTGGTGCCAAGGGAAAATATACTAAAATATAGGTCTCCTGTATATTTATAAACAGAATATACACTGGGTAAAATTTTGAAATATTAACCACTAAGAAATATATTCTTGTTGTTAAGAAGAACATATTAACTGAATTAAGAAAAGCCATAGTGTCTTTGTTTAAATAGTACATTCTAACCAATACAGATTTTAACCACCCAGAGGTTGTCACTGTGTCCCCACAGTAGTTATGTATTATGTAAAACAGCCATTTAGCTCCCTTTTCATCCCTGAGGACATCATAGGAGCTACAGAACACAGTCTACAGGTAAATTCACACAATTTGATTTCCTGACCACCTTTCATGTGATCCAAATTGTGATAGATCTACAGAGAAAAACTACAAATACAGCTTCAGAATGGAGACTAGGCATGTGTAATTTTTAAATGTGTAAATATATTAATTGTTAGGGACAGATTTCTTCTCTGTGTTAGCTGTGTAATTTTTACGGTGATTTCCACATGTTTTATCTTATGTAGCTGGTTGTGTATTGAGAATGAACGCTGAATAAGGTGTCTGAAATCATGTGATGAGTTTATGTAACATATATTCAAGCATGAGTTTGCAATTGTCTCACCTAGTGCATCTCTATGCACCTTTTTTTTTTGTTTCAATATAAATAAAACCGTTAATTTTATGGTAAGAGACACAGCAATCACTTGTCAACACTGAACACTGTATTCATCTTACTGGCTCCATAAAAATAATACTTTTAAGGAATATTCTAATTCATTAATTTTTATTTATTATTTGTTTTCTCTCTCTCTCTCTTTCTTTCTCTCTCTGTGTGTGTGTGTGTGTGTGTGTGTGCACGTGCACGCCCGTGTGTGCCAGCCACATGTGTGCAAATACCTCTGTAGGTTAGAAAATTGTGTCAGATCCTCTAGAACCTGGAGTACAGGCAGTTATGAACTGCTGCAGTTGGATGTGGGAAATGGAACTTCTTCTGGAGTTCTTCTGGAGAGCAGGAAATGCTCTTAACCATTGAGCCATCTTTCTAGCCTCCAGCACTGTTTTTTTTTGTTGTTGTTGTTGTTTTTTGCTTTCGTTTTTGTTGATGGTGTTGGTGTTTGCTATTATTATTCTTTAATCATTTTTTACAGTCCAGAATTTATCCCCCTCCAGTCCACCCTCTAACTGTTCCACATCCCATACCTCCTCTCCCCTGCTGCTTCATGTCTCCAAGAGGATGCCCCCACCCCTGCCACTCCACCAGACCTCACTCCCTGGGGTCCCCAAGTCTTTCGAGAGTTAAGTGCATCTTCTCTGGCTGAGTCCAAACCCAGAAATCCTCTGCTGTATATGTGTTGGGGACCTCATATCAGCTGATGTATGCTGGCTGGTTGGTGGTCCAAGGTCTGAGAGATCCTGGGGATCCAGGTTAGTTGAGACTGCTGGTCTTCCTATGGGGTCACCCTACTCCTCAGCCTCTCTGTAAGTTATTATTCCACTTTCCATAAAAGTCCTATCACTAGATTTATACCCCTGAAAAAAGCAGTTTGGGAGTTTACATTAATTTTGTTCCCTTTCCTTCCCTGTTCCTTGATCATTCTGCTATCTCTGTATGACAAGTTTAAAAGCTACTTGTGACAAGCGTCTCTGTGAACTTCATCCACACTCACACATGTCAGCTAATCTTCCTGACATTTTAGCTGATTATATGTTTGCCTAATGTGGCAGTTATTACATTTCACATAACTTTCTTGGGGTCATAGCAAATTTTCCTATAGATTGATGTCACTCTGACAGTTGTGGATTTCTTGATTCACTTTAGTAATAAATGTTTCTTTCCTTTGTAGAACTAAAAACAGAGCCTTTAGGGCTCTCCAACAGCTGTTGTATTATTGAGCTTTATCACTACAGTATGCCGGAGAGTACAATTTACTTCCTGATTCCAGTCTCCCTAAGCCGACTTCTGTAATTATCGGTCGCTCAGCATTGTTGTCTACTCTGATTCTTGTAGATTCTCCACATTAGACAGTGTGGTGAAGACAGCATCACTCATGGGTACCCAGCTCTCACCACAGCTATGCTCATGTAGTTGCTCAATTGAGAGTTTTGTCTTCAATGGTATTTCCCAGAGGACGTCTGACAAGTTCAAAGGTCAGAAAGAGTTAGCAAGTGACACTGTCACTGCAACACAGTGGCTAAGTGTTAGCAACAGAGCCACAGGTTCCTCCCACCTTGCTTTCATTTCAGTTGTGTAGATCTTTTCCTTTGATGTTCTATCTCAGGCCTGAGGTAGAAGCTCTTTCTTCTATCTTAACTGTCGACATTTTTTACAATTTATTTTAAATCGTTCCAAAGCTTCTTACAAATCTATGTGCAGCAATTACAATTTCCTGGTGTAGCTGGCATCTTTCATATCACATCTTTCCTCTTAAATATGTACGCAAATTCACAACTACTTTGTCAAACTAATGTGATGTCTTAACCATCAGGGCTCTAATAATATTTGCTAATTGAAATTATTTCACTATATTCAAAATGCCAAGTAAACAGCTCATTCAAGATTATGCTCAGAGTCTTTTGTTTGAAAATAAAAAAAGTAAAATCATGAGGTATTTTCCACTGGTGGCTAGAGTCAGAAAGTGAAAACATGGACAACAGGTATATATGGCATGAGGTCTTTTAACATTAAAATTGTGAACTTAGCATTGTTTGCTTTGGTAGTTCTTTCAGCACCCATTTATTCTTACTTGTGACCAGAAGTATGCAATTTCTGTTTCTTCCCTATCCTAATATCCATTTGCCAATCAAGTGAACAGTACATCATTTCTGACTATTTAACTTTACAAGTTAGAATTCTGACCATCTGAAAATGAAGTTTTGTGTGTGTGTGTGTATACTTCAAATCTCTCAAATCAAGTGAAACTGTCAGTTAACATTTTATTTAATTCTTAGCACATGCTTTGTGTACATTATTAACTCTGGCTGAAAGTATCATAACTTATTATGAAAGAATTATTTGAAGACATAAAAAATGTATTAAAGAACAGCTGTTGTATTGCTGGAAGCAATGCACCAAGGCATGTGTGTGATAGCATGAAACACAGTATTGACTAATTGTATAACATTCAAACAGTAATTGCTTAGCTTTACGTTAATTGCTACAATTCAAAGCAGGTTAGGATTTACTTAATACAGCAAACTTAAAGTTAAGCAATAATTAATAACGTATGTGCTAGGTAAAAGAGTTTGGGCAACTTTAACTTCTCTAAGTGGAATATTAGTATCATTAATAAGTTAAATTTCAGAGTATAAGCTATCAACACTAAAATGAATGTATAAAAATAATCATAAAGTACCAAATATTTTGTTATTTCAATATCTTGAAATTTGTGTTGTGCACACTTGTTATTGCCCATACCCCCATAGATAACCTTGCATCAAACACATTTGAGTGACAGTAACTGGACTTATTGCACTTGTAATTTAATAGGTCATGACATGAGAAATGTCTTGGAGCAAGGGGGTAGGGGTTAGAAACAACCAAGGTACATTTTCAAAAAATTTGAAATTTTCAAAAAAAGAATTGAAGAATTAACAAATGTTAATTAACAAATGCTAAACCAGAATAAAAAATGAGTCAATCTATTTCATAGTTAGATGTCTTGAACTTCATATTGAGAAGTGGTTGTGTAGAACTATGACTAAGCTATTGAAGTCAGGTCAGGCATGGTTTCAGTAAAAGAAGAGAGCCGTAGAGAAAGTCTACTCTCCTTGAGCACCATTTGCCAAAGTGAACGCAGCTAGGTGGGGGCAGAAGTCTACTCAATAAAAAATTTATCTGATGAAGTCTAAAGCAGATATGAGACAGAGCCTATTTAAAAAAAAAATGAGAAAGGGGACTCTTTCAAAATCTCTGAAGTAGGAGTGGCTTGATTGAATTGCAATTGTGTTCCAGCATTTGTGAAAGAGAGTCAAAGGACCAGTAGAATGTGACATTTAGCAGGAAAAGTTGCTAAGCAGCGTTCAATGTTCTATATAGCTTCTATGGACTGCTCATATTTAAATATGAGAGAGAAAGGACCGAGAAAATACATGGTCTAAAGAAAATCTTAAATGATTAGGAAAAAAAAAAACTCTTAAAATATTTAGCCTTGAGTGCCAACTCATTTCCCGGGATAATCAGAAAACAGCCTATCTGGTCAAAGACAATTCTCAAACAGCAACATGGAACACTTACATCCTGCTGGGTTTTAGATGTAATTGCAACCTATCACAGTGACTTCTTTTCAACCCTGTCTTTTGAGGTTCAGAATCTGCCTTGCTCCTGTCTCACTGCTGTCTTTCCAAGTACACACCTTGTTTGGTTTCATCAGCTGGCAGTATAAGATGACTCCCTCGGATTGTGTATTCTTGAGTCTCAACCATAACTTATTCCACAATTGTGGGAAGCAGGTGTGGCCATGGCTGCGGCCTTGTGAGCCAAGATGGCACCTTGGTTCACTGCCAAGCCCCGTGATTCCCTGCTTGATTACCAAAAACCTGATTATGAGCACCTGAGTGATTACACGCTCCCTGCCTGACATATAGCATCATTCAGCATGATATTGAGTCACTGGCCTATCAACACCCACCCTGTCTGCGTGCATGGCTCGCATATAGAGCATACTGAATGCTGATTGGATGATGAGTGATGAGAGACGAGTGCAAAGGGTGGAAGGGGATAAATTGGGCGATCCCAGAATAAAGTAAGAAAAGTTGAGGAGAAGCTGAGAAGCAGAGAAGCTGAGGAGAGGAAAAGAAGCTGAACTGCTGTAGAGAGCTAGGGTGAGCTGTAGAGAGAATAAAGGAAAGCTGCAGCGGGAAGCTGTGGAAGCTGCTCAAACCCTGCCTTGGTGTAAGTGTCGTCTTTGCCCCACCTCTGCAGGATGGAGGTCGGGGGCACGAGGCACACAACCATAACTCAACCAAACTCCCCAGAGTCTTCAGACTTCATAATTCTAATTGACTGTGGGATTCATCAAGTCCCTGGAAACTATAGGGAGAAGATTTTACTTTTGCAGATGACCTTGATATAAAATTGGAAGGCCAAGGTCAGAATTCTGCAATCTGAACGTGTGGCTTCACCAAAAATTCATACCACGAAGTCTCCTATTCTCCACATATGGACTAAAAAGATTCTTTACTAGGTGTTCATGAGGGACACACCTTCATGAATGGCGTTGAGTGTCCTTATAAGAAAGCCCTGAGTGAATTTGCTCATCAGTGTTGCTATGTGAGAACCTGGCTTTGAAGTAACAACTTGGAAACCAAAACCTTCCCAGACTAAGAAGTGTAAGTTATAAATGCAGCTTGTTTACAATTTATGGAAACTGAATTTTTTTTTTTTTATTTACCAGAATGGTCTAAGATAGTGGCAAAATGATATATTTTTCAGATTCCAGTAGTTCTATTTTAAGAAAAACTGTTTACTAATAAATCCACTGATAAAATATTTGAAAGCATGCCTGTTCGATGATGCTATATTAAATATGAATAAATATCTTAGAAAAGTTTAAGAGTTATTAACTAGAAAGTGAACTCAATTTTCCTTAATATAAAAGAGATGAATGGTGTTAAATTATGATATAAAATTGTTTTCAGAGAGCTTAGTTTTATTTTAGTTTTTGATACAAATGATTGTATAATTAAAATTGATGTGGAAAGGTAAGTTTCTTTGGACTTTTTAAAATATGGAATATAATTTTCACAAAAATATACACATATTTGGAAGTTAATGACTAAGTAAAAAGAAAAACAATAAATGATAGTGCCACTACTGGTGACATAATAAGGGAAAATATAGAATTACCTTGAGTGTAAATCCAATCCTTTCTATGTAACATATGCTAATATTTGACTAAATACAAAACAAAAGAGTGTTTTCCTAAATGATTTGTCTTATATTTATGGTGCTAATAGATGCAGATATACACATATGCATATATTATGAAATAGTTATTTAATTATTTTTGCTTGAGAATAATTTTCTCCAAGTATAAGAAGAATTCTGAAAATTCTACTTAAAATACTATAAAGGATAAAAGAATGTAATAAAGAAAATTTGATTTTTAAAGTTAGAATTGTATTTAGCCCCTACTTAGGTTCATTCTTTCCTTTTCTCTTTCATATTTAAAGATCCCCTATGACTCTGCTTTGCAAAGGAAATTCAGGAGATTTTTTTACTTCAAATGTGTAGAAGGTTTAAAAGCTTTCAAACCATGAACTGGATAAGCATTTCACCAAACATAAAGGTAAAGTACGAGGAAATGATTTGTGTAAGTTATAAATCCCTGTTTGAACGTTCTTCATGCCCAGTTGCACAAATCAATAGGGTGTGTATACTCATACCAGCAAATTGTAACTGAGGCCGGACAATGAATGGCTAAACTAAATATCTTACTGAGCAAGACTCTGCAGTAAAGGCATTGTAACAGATTACGTCAAGTCTGAAGCAGTTTCCTGAGTTCCTGCTTCAGAAAATACAGTTTACCCATTTGAACTTTGTACTTTTCAAAATGTTATGAAGACACATGAACAACAATTATATTGGATTTACATAAAAGTTTAAATACTCTGTTCAATGAAACAACTAACCAGTGGAGAGGCTGTAACTGATAGTAGTCTCTATACAAATATGAGACAGCGTGGGGAACCCCAGAAAACAGCAGTGACCACAAGTGACCTTGCTTCAGTTCCATCTATAAATCAGGATGTGGTGAGACACTACTGTGCCACGTTGAACCTAATTCATGTGGCTATCATTGGATGTGATCCACGTGAAGATACAAACTCAAACTTGCTCATTGTGCCGGGAGGTACGAGAGCTATCTGTCTAATATCTGATGCCGCCATCAGAACAACCTGCACGTGTGGAAGATGAAAAAGGATCTCTTTGAAAAGTGCACATGGTGAAGAGATATTTGGGGGAATTTTCAGCACTTTAGAAAATTCTATGTATAAGGGAATGTTTTATAACAAATAAAGCATTAAACCTTTAGCTAAGTGAGAAAGGCATATTTGCTCAATCCTGACTCCACCTTATGCTAACCCTGAGTCAGCATGACCTTCAGGCACGTATTATACTTAGAGGAACTTTTGCTAACCTACATTGTTCTCCTTCTGTAACCACAAGGCTGTCTGATCCCTGATCAAACAAAAGTACTATTAGGATACAACTGTGCCATGTTCTTACCAAACGCTCATATTCTCTCATGCTTACTAATGACCATCACAGGCAGGTAATGACATGCACCAAACTTGTGATTTTTTTACTTAAATAAAGCCACTGCTAATTCAGATCAGCTCGAGTTTTGTAGTCACCTGAGTGTGTGACCCCAGCTGGGTCTATAGGGCTCAATAAAGATTTCAAACTAAAAGACCTTATCCTGCTCTCCTTCTCTTGGGTGAGATGAATGGATGAATAGGATGTGTTGAAATTTTTCAAATGCAATCAGTGAAATAATGTTTTAAAGTTTTCAACTGGAACATTAAAGACTAGATTGATTGATTGATTGATTGATTTTATTTTATCTTACTTATTTGCTACTAGAGAAATTGGTGACTTGAAGCCAGAAAAGAATGTAAGAGGTAGCACTACAGGTCCTGTGGCCAGATTGATTTTCTTTGAAAAAAAAAATCAGCTTTTTGTTAGCATCAGCAATTACAACCATACAATAGAGTTATATATTACATGTTACTGCTACCCTGAGGACAAATGGGCAACCATGCAAAATGTAAGCAGAAGAATATAAAAACTAAATCCAGTTCTCTCTGTTTATGTGTGATCACAATCCAACAGTGAGGCAAAATAATAAGAATGACCAGACAGCAGACAACTCACAAACTCACACACACACACACACACACACACACACACACATATATGTCCCCTCCCACATACAAACATGCCCCCACACTCACAAACTCACACACACACACACACACACACACACACACACACACACACACACACACACACACACACACACACACACACACACACACACACACACATATATATATATATATATATATATATATATATATATATATATTATTTTGAATTTTGTTTTTTTAAATTTTATTTAATCTTTTATTTTTACGCTCCAGATTTTATCCCTCTCCTAGTCTACCCTCTGAATGTTCCACATCTCGTACCTCCTCCCCACCCCCTTGTCTTCAGGATATCCCACCCCACCCCACCCCACCCCCACCCCACCAGACCTCTCCAAAGAAAACCTTTCATGCTTGCTTCATAAACAAGTATGGAAAAGAGTTAAAGAGTCCACTGTTAGATATTCAAATGCTGCTTTTGACCAACTCTTTGTGATTTATATTAAACATAACCTGACAGCCACTATGATTGTTTCCTTGTGCCACAGAGATTATTTTAATTCAACACTTGCATGACATTACACATGTAAAACTTCCAGTAAACTCTTATTCATAGAAATGCTCAATAAACATTTGAAACAGTTCCATGCATGCATTCTATTTTTCTTGTGATTTATCTACTGAGAACAACAACAACAAAAAATCCCTATTATCTTTTATTATGTGCACACAGCTTATGATATGAACAATGTAAAAGGAAGTCATTTTGGCCACCGAATTAAAGATCACTACAATGACTTTATAAGGAGAAACTATTTCTCTTGTTTTTCTCAACTTCCTATGGACTTTGAAATCTCTGTTCCCACTGAGTGGTTGATTACTGCAGCTGCTTCTAATTTGAGCCTATGAATTTCAATCACTTTAATGTCTCCAATCACATGTTTGAGGCTAAGGTTTTTTTCCTCAGATCTAGATCATTCTTGTCATTCTTGTCAACAGCTTGGGGTATGTGGAGACAGATCTCTCTTTTTCCTCTTTGCCCCCTTCTTTTCAATGTCCCTCTTGAAAAGATATAGAGGAAGGAGAAGCAACAATTCTAACACCACACTAGTGTTATAAAACTGTTATCTCTGTCATGCGGAATGCCACTGTTTCCCCTGCTGTTACTGGGTTTTTCTCACTGTGATTAAATACCATATTCCGTAAGAGAAATGTGTGTGGCTATACAGAGCAGACACTCAACTAGTTTCCTTTTTCAGGAGATCTAACTCAAGCTGGTCTTCCTACTTTCATCCTTTGACTTCAACTTCTATCACAATGATCACATGCCTCATACAGATAAGCTACTGGAGTGTTCAGGGTTTGGTCTAATTTCCTGAACACACTGAGTGGGTAATATTGTTTTCTGCCCCTTTGTCCAGCCCTTTAGATATAACTATAAGATATCTTAAATTTCAGACACCTATCTTGATGTTGTTTTAATGAATGGGAAACTCGAACAGTCTTGCTGTAATAAGCAATGTTGGTCTTCAATGTTCTAGCATTGGCCTAGCTCTCACTGCTCGCTCTTTCTTTCTTTCTTTCTTTCTTTCTTTCTTTCTTTCTTTCTTTCTTTCTTTCTTTCTTTCTTCATTAAATATCTTCTTTATTTACATTTCAAATGTTATCCCCTCTCCTAAAACCCCCTCTCCCATCCCCCCTCCCCCTGCTCACCAATCCACCCACTCCTGCTTCCCTATCCTGGCATTCCCCCACACTGGGGCATCTTTCCTTCACAGCACCAAGAGCCTCTCCTCTCATTGATTTCACACGAGGCCATCCTCTGCTACATATGCTGCTTGAGCCATGGGTCCCTACCATGGTTGGTGGCTTAATCCCTGGGACCTTAGTCCCATAGGAAGAACAAAAATATGAATCTACTGCTTTTTCTTTTTCTTTTCTTTTTTTTTTTTCAGTTTGTAACTGTCTTTGAGATTTCTTTTCTTTTCCTTTTTTTTTTTTTAAATTGGATATTTTCTTTATTTATATTTATAATCCCCTTTCCTGGTTTCCCCCTCCAAAAACCCCTATCCCATTCCTCCTTCTCCTGCTTCTATGAGGCTATTTCCCTACCCACCCACCCATACCTGCCTCTATGCCCTGGCATTCCCCTACACTGGGGCATCAACCCTTCTTTGTATGTACCAGAGCATGTGCTAGGCAGGTGAGATGGATTGATGGCTGTAGGCTCCTGGTGTGGCCCCAGGTATGATGACCTGGGTTTCATCTTGAAACACATATGGTAGATGGAGAAAACCAACTCTTGTAAGTTTCCTTTTAACTGCCATATGAACTCCAAGGCCTATGTGCACCTTGACATAGATATGCATGCTCATAGACAGACACATACCCACTAAACAAACAAACACACAAATAATGTAATAAAGTCATAAAGTGATACAATATTTAAGAATGTATACTTGCTATTTTATAGAAACTGAGTTCTACTTCTGGTCTTTCTTGATGTTGCTTTGGATGTCTTGGAGCTCACTCTGTAGACCAGACTGGTTTCTAACTCAGAGATCTGCCTGTCTCTACCTTCCCAGTGCTGTGATCAACAGCATGTGCCACCACACTCAGTGGTACTTCTTGATTTACAGATAATTTTAATTGATACACTAAAATGTGCATTTCTTCTGACCAAATGATTCTGCTTTTTCTTAAGTTCTGATGTCCTCAAGCTTTTTTTTTTTAATAGGTTTCCCAGTAAGAAATATTTCATACCCCAAGGATGTTCTACATTTGTACAGGGAGAATTTTGTCTAATTAGCACTGGACAAATTATACCGTATTCACTGGCTTCTGTTCCTTTATATATACTATACATAAAAGGATATTCAATTTGTGAAGGTTTAATGAGATTCAACTGAAATAGTTATAACAGCATGATTATGATTTTACTGCTGTTGCTGGTGATATGCTGAATGTGCTGCATAGCACTACAAATACACAAAGAATCAGGAATCCAAGTCTCCCTCATCACAGTCACAGAGTCATAGGCTTGTGACATACTTCTATTAGGGTTTTGTAATTAAACATATCATCACCATATCAATGGAGATGAAGGTAGGCATGAAAGGTATCAGAAAACATCCTGATTTATGACTTTGCTGTTCTCTCTGTAGTTTTTCCCCCATTCTCCCCCTGATACAAGAGGGTAACTGCTTGCTCCAGACATGAAGATATGGCTGCGTTCTTTCTCCTGTTGTTGCTACAGGAGTTACCATGCATCAAGGGGCTCATTAGGATATCTCTTATATACTCTCCTACAGTATTGTCAATCAGACTCAAAAGGCTGAATTCTTTACAGGAGAATCTTCGTGTAATCTAATTCAGGGCTATTTGGTTAGAATTCAATTCTTTCCACTTATGGAGTTGAGGAACTCTGGGTTTTGTTGGCTATGCTGAGGAGCTGTTGCCCCTACACAGCTACATCCCATCTGCAACTTCCCCTAGTTTTCTCAGAATTCCAGCCCCAGTATCCTGTTCTGCCTGCTCATGTTCATGCCTTCACATTTGGTGTGAAAGGTTTTTTTTTTGTGTGATCTCAATGCAAACTTACTCATTTTCCAGGACAATCTCTCTAGATCAAAGACAACTGATTAGCAAGCTTAAATTCCCTTAGCATGTTTTATTCCTGACAGTTAACTGTCCTAGCAATAAAGGTAGACATGAAGAGAGTAAGAAAATCGTCTGATTTATTCACTGTTCTAATTCAGTACATTTCCTCCCAATTCTCCTCTCAGAAAAGAAATATGACTAATGGTACTAAAAAATATCTTCCTAGGACTTGAACTGATTTTGTTAGGAAAGGGAAAAGTTTCCATGGTCTTTCTCCTTGATGGTCCTCCTTCTGAAAGGAAAATAAGAGAGAAAGAGAGAGAGAGAGAGAGAGAGAGAGAGAGAGAGAGAGAGAGAGAGAGAGAGAGAGAGAGAGAGAGAGAGAGAGAGAGAGTAAATTCTCTAAATTTGGAATGTAGTTCAATTCCTCATGTTCTATATTAGACAAACTTCTTGATAGCAGGGACAAAAACTCTCACCCAAAACTAAACATTTCTGTTTGTTTTGATGTAGATAAGGTAAACAAAATATAGGTTATATATATGTGAAAATACTCAAGCAAAAGTAATAATAATAAGATGAACACATCACATGAATCCACAGTATCCAGACATCAAGTACAAAACCTTCCATTTCCTTAGCAACAAGAATGAAGTTAGGGATATTGTTGATATTGTTATTTTCCTTCTACCTTCATGACATTGAATAAATACAGAATAAGCTATTATAGGAGGTGAGCATTTTATTTATATTTACTTACTTTTCTCTTTTCTTCATTTATTTCTATACTTATCATTTACAAAGGGGCCTCTTTGAGAAACTGAAAACTTTCAAATGAACTTGCTGGCATTTTTTTCTTTTTACTAAGTATGAAGCCTAGATGGGCAAGCACCCTTACTGCTTAGTCATATAGACACTGTGCCAATTCCATCTTTATCAGAAAAGCAACTAAAGCTAAAAACGTGAGCCTGACCACATACCTAAGAAGAAGCAGATCTTTTTATTTTTTTAAATGTTGCTAAGCGTACACAAGGTGAAATCCATTCTGCTTCTGTACACCCAAATATTTAGACAAAAAGATGAAAAATAAAATTAATTTCTTATCTTCAAGATGCAGGCAGTCTGGCTCTTCCCTGAGACCCCAAAACTTAGCAGTGGATAGCATCGAAGGTAGTCCCACCAGGGCTCCCCAGAAATCACTGGGTTAGTTATTCCTGCTATTCTGTGGGAGACTATTATCACCAAAATGGATTAAAGGCAGTCAAGTAACACTGTACTGTTACCTTCTTATATTCTGAGCTAGAATGAAGACAAGACTAATATCCCCCTAAATCTTTGCTAGGTCACTTTCAATTAGGAAAACAAATATTAAAAACAAAACAACCAGCAAACAAAGAAAGACCAGTTGGTTTTTTGTTTTTTTTTTTTCCTTTAAATAAAAGAACCAAAGCCTTCTTGGAATCTGCGATTCAGTATGAAGATGAAACGTGGCCAGCTCTGAATGGCAATCTGTTCACTTGCTACTTCTGAGTAGCATTTCCCAGGAGCTCCCCGGAGACATTCCAATTTCTCCGAAAGTCTCAGCACTCAGGATGTGGGCATACATCAGTCAGCAGCTGGATGAGGGTCAAACTTCCCCCTGGGCAGGTTGGCTCTGTACTGGAGAGGTAAGAGCTGGCTTGCAGCCACAGAAGAAAACAAACAGGAGCTGTGTCTGTGGGTTGCTATCCTTGTTAAGTGTGAAGTAACCAGGGACTGCAAATGTGGTCCAAAATTACAGAAAAATACTGACATTTGTGGCTTCAAATTAGGTTGTTTTTAAACCTGACTTTGTCTTCTATCTCTGTCTCAAAGCCATGTTCTTTTAAATCGGAAACTTAAGGAGTAAGATAAGGTGTTACAGAGATAAGTAAATTATAATAAAGTAAGGCACTACAATTTTTATCAAATGCTTTGAAATGAGAAGAGCTAGTTATTATAAATTTCCCATGAGGTCATGTAAAACTTAGAGTCAATACCATGACTTAACATGTAAAATATTAATAGTAACATATGCTTGGAGGAAATATATACCTGTGTATGAACCCAAAATATTTATCTAAAGATTTTTTTTTTATTTTGACTTAGGTAAATGTTCCATTCACACACTTTTCATTTAATTTTTACCACTGACTGAATTGTTGTTTCTATTGATACAGATTATATTTATGTCTCATTCTATTCTTTATTTAAAAATGATTTCATAAAATATAGTGTGATTACTCCTCACTTCCTCCCAACTCTTCTCAACCCCCCTATGCATCCAGCTTCCCACCCTTTGCTTCTCTCGTTCTTTAGAAGACAAACGGGCATATAAAAATATTTAAAAAAACTAAACAAACTAAAATTTAAAACATAGAAAAAGCACAAGACACACACACACACTCACACATACAAAACACAATATCAGAAACTATATATACAAGTTAAAGGCCAGTAAAATGGAAGAAAATCCCAAACAAACATTAGAAAAAAAATGTTTACAAAAATACCCAAATACCCTTTATATTATTTTACTTTTCAGCCATCTACTGCTAAGCATGGGAACAACTCGTAAGTGGGGTTGAAACACCCAGGTCGATTCCATTAGAGAAAACTCCTTTTTTTCTTGACAGAGATTATCAGTTGGAGATAGCTTCTTGGTTTCGGATGAAAGCCTGTGTCCACTTCCATCTTTTGGGGCTGGGGCCCCTTCTGACTTGAACCTTTACAAAAGAAATATTGTATGTTGTACTTTAAGATGTTTGAACATATTGGTATTATTTTCTTTATTCGTAAAATTCTTACAGGTATGAACAATTTTTCCATCTCAGAGCAATCTTTTTTCTTCTGTGACCCTATGCTTTATTTTACTTCAGTCTTGGTCCTTGGGTCATTTAAAACGTAGTGTTATTATTACAAAGGTATCATCATGGAATTAAGTATTATTTAGTTATATTACATCATTGATAAGTTGGTAAGTAGAAAGATAGATTTCTATGTGAGACTCTTTGGAATAATAATATATCCATGCTTAATCCTGGTAGATCTTTACAATTTTGTTCTCAAAAAAAACACTGTTTATACCATTTATAACACACACATTTAAAGAAAGAATTTTTATAAAAGACATGTTTAAAGAATTGATACAAATTGAAATGGATAAGTTGATTTCAGGACAAAAAAGGCAAATGCTTAAGACACTAATATTGCCTAAGGCTCTGTCTTTGCAAACATTTTGATTTACATTTCCATCTTCTTTCCTTCCCTTCACTTCTCTCTATCCCACAATCCCTCTCCCTCTGTTCCTACCTTTCTCCTTCTCCATCCTTTCTTCTTCTCTTCTTTCTCATCTTGTCCTTCTTTCTTTCTTTTCTTCTTACATTCCATTTACATGTACAGGAAGATAAAGATCTGGTTTGGGATTATATGGGAATGTAACCTTATATCTGAAATCCATATAACTGTATACATTAGAGTTGTCTGTAATCAGTACTAGCTGATTGACTTTACTTTTATCTTTGCACATATCATATATATCAGGAAACTGAAACCATCTAAGTAAATTTGCAATCTTTTACTTTCTATATTAACTTAATGTTGAAAGATGCAATTCAACATTTCAAATGACTAATATGCTTCTTTCAAATTTATATCTATATATTTGAGTGACAGAAAAATAAGGGTGACATATGATAAGAAGTATTAAGATTGTGGCCTGTGGTATTAATGATGTTTGTAACACAGATGAGAGGCAAGATCAGTGTAGGGAACTTGGGGAATTAGGTCAAAGAGATACATATAGTAGAGTATAATCTGCCTCCTTGGGCTAGAGAGGTGATTCAGAATATAAGGTCACTTGCCAAGAAACCTGATGACCTGAAATCAGTCTTTAGAATCCACATCCACATTGTGGGCAAAAACAATCTTTTTTTTTTTTTTTTTTTTTTCATGCCATCCTCCAACCCCTCAAACTTCAACCGTCAAGCATGTACTGGGACTCATAAACACACACACACACACACACACACACACATACACAGGAACACACATTAATGTAATAAAATATTCTATAAGCTGAGCTTTCAAAGATAAACATACTCAATATTCCAACAAAAAAAAAAACCTATTGCAATAAATGAGAGAGAAGCATTTTCAAGAGATTACTCTTAGATTGCTAGGCTAGGAAGAAGAGGTAAAGCAGACAGCATGACACTATAGGTTCAGATTCAACAAAGAGTATGTCACCCATCATGAAACTCGGTAAAGAGAAAGTAGTTACAAGAGAAACAATAAGGTGGATGTACAGAAAGAGGAAAAAAAGTATGTTGTGGGGAATGAAGACTCTCCAGGTAGGGGGTAGGCCAGGATGCATCTGTAAATGGGGAGAGTTCAGCAAATTAGGAAGTTAGAAAGAGGGGAAGTGAGAAAAGTGGCTCTTCTGTGTTGGCTTCAACAATAAAGCTGAAATCAGTGGCTGTCTGTCATATGGCTTAGCTTTTCTTTTTTATCCACACTAAGCCTTCTCCCTGCTGTGATCATTTCAGTACTCTTGTTCCCACACAAAGGGAAATATCCTGTCATTTTAAAACCTGGAGCTGCTAAGATTTGTGTAGCTGCTGCTTCTTTATGTCATTTTTGTTGTTATTATTGTTTTTTTTTTTTTTTTTTTACCCTCAAACACATTCAATTCACTTACTTAGTTTAAAAAGGTTTTATTACAATGATAAGTACCATAATCTAATGGGTCACATTAGAGAAATAAGATATGTTAGGATATGTATAAATACAATTTCAATTAACTAGGCGTTTTATCTTTGACATTTCATTTCAATTCAATAAAAATTTTCAACTCAATAATTAATGTTTTTGTTCATTTAGTACAAGAAAATTGTCTAAGCATTGTATGCTTCTCTTCTGGAGCTTGTCTTCTTGAGTTGGGAGTAAAAATACGTTGATATAACTAATATTGGATAATGCAAAGCTCTGAATAAATGATTTTGAATGATAGAAAGTTGCAATTTTCTATAGAATTTTCTAGGTAGGATTCACTGAAAATATGCAATTTAACTGAGAAAAGAAGCTGGCGTTTTAGCAGGTCATGAATCGCCTGGCAAAGATGCTTTCAGTCAGAAGAAGAACAAATGCTGTATAGGCTACTCTATCAGAACATTTAGAATGCTCTGGAACAGTAAAGAATTCAAGTTCTTGCAGCAAAACGAACAGAAGACAAACTCAAGTTGACACAAGGGAATGACAGGATCTTAATAACACTTCATTAAGAGTCATGCAGATCATTTTGAAGACTGCCATTTCTTCTATCTCAGATATGAAACCACTGCAATGAGCCTTCTAGCATGAGAGGTGTGACTCTCTTGCAGACAGTATGTGGAACTTATGTAACAAAAATAAAAGTACAAGAAACATTAAACATAGCATTAGAAAATTCAACATATCTGTGATATAACTTAACCTGGACATGCAGTTGTAAAAGGAGTGATAAAAACAGCAGAAGAAAAGGAGTCTCTGTAGGGCTGGATTTGTGGAAAGATATTGTGTGAATTTGCTTTTGTCATGGAATATCTTGGTTTCTCCATCTATGTTAATTGAGAGTTTTGCTGGGTATAATAGCCTGGTCTGGCATTTGTGTTCTCTTAGAGAAAGGACTGAAGGAGCTGAAGGGGTTGGCAGCCCTATAGGAAGAACAACAACATCAGCCAACCAGATCCCCCAGTGCTCCCACAGACTAAGCCACCAACCAAAGAGTACACATGGAGGGACCCATGGCTCCAATTGCATAGGTAGTAGAGGATGGCATTGCTGGGCATCAGTGGGAGGAGAGGACCTTGGTCATGTGAAGGTGCAATGCCTCAGTGTAGGTAGGCAGGTGGAGGAACACCCTCATAGAAACTGGGGGGTGGGGGGTGGGATGGGGGTGTTCTGGGAGGGGGAACCGGAAAGGGGATAACATTTGAAAGAAAATATTTAGTTTAAAATGAATAAAAAATAAGTAGTCTCTAGATACTGATGGCAGACATAAAATGGTGTTTGGAAAGGGCAAACACCAGTGGAGGTTACAATTTTTATGACCTGCACAACAGGATGAAAATTTTCAGCTGAAGTTCATGAGATATCCAACTCTATTATGAGATGAGGTTTGGACAGAGTTTTAGAAATTTGTTCTTAGCATACATATTTGCTTTATATTGAGGCTAAAATGGAAATATCCAGTAAATAGAAACCCTTGTTAGTCTGTACTTTAAGTGAGAAACTCAGCCTGGAGATTAAATGTGGATTGCATCTACTATTCTTATGAGAATGGGATCCATAGGGGTTTACATCTTTGAACTGTTTGAAATGGATTAAAATATTGGAAGATGTGATCTTACTGAAGTAGGTGTGTCTTTGTTGGAATAGGTGTGTCCTTCATGGAGAAAGTGTATTGTGTGTTTTTACTGGAGGTAGACTTTGGGTTTCAAAAGCTCACTCTAGACCACCACCCCCCCACACACACACACACACATGCTGCTTGCAGATCAGGATGTAGCTTTCAGTTAGTTCTCCACCATCATGCTTGCCTGCACGCATGCTGCCATACTACCTATAACCACAGCAGACTAACCCTCTGAAACTGTAAGCAATCTCCCATCTAAATGCTTTCTTTTATTAAGAATTGCTTTGTTCATGGTATTTCTTCATTGCAATAGAAACTCCACCTTAAGCAATATCTCAAATGATGTCTTTTAATGTGCCAGGCAATTTGAGGATGTAATAATGACTTCTTCTCCCATGATGAAGTGAACTCATAAACATATATTGTGTTGGGCACTGCATTGTCATGGTTTAAGGGTATATACCTCTTGGCATCATGGCAAACTTTTATTATGCTAAGTCCACTCAAACAAGCACAAAATCATCTAAAAGTAATTTTTCTGGAACACATATTCTATATTATAATGTGACTACACAGCTACTCTATTATTTTTAATATGTTCACAAACTATCAGAAAGCAATTCTGTCACTATTCAAATATGTTTATCTTTAGAGGGAGTTGTTTATAGCTGGTATTATTGTTAATTTTTATTGCCAACTTGCTAAAATCTAGAATCAACTAAGACATGTGCCTCTTAGACTATTAGGAATGTCATTTCCAGTACAAACTGAATGAGAAAACACCCAGAATAATGAGTATCATCTTCCATAGGGCACCTCAGAAATCAACAGTTCTACACAACCAGTCTTGCTAGTCTTCCTGCCTTATCTTCTGGCTGGTGAGCCCATCTATCTTGCTGCTGCTGCTGTTGCTGTGGTAATCCTTCACTGAAATCAGCATCTATCCTTTTTACCCTTTTAACATGAGGAACAGGTACTGTCCAACAATCTTCTGGTTCTATTAACATATTGGGACGACTGAGGCATCCTGCTCCATGGACTGAGCAGCTACCTGGCTATCATTTTTTCCATACAGATGACCATTGCTAGGCTTTCCAGTTGGCACCATTGTAAACCTTTCCACTGCATTTCCATTTATAATATATGGGGTTATCTACATGTCTTTTCCTGGTAGAAAACCTTAAGATATTTGGTGTTGGTTAAATAGATCAGCTCTAAAGACAGAACCATTGCAATCAGGAAAAATAACAAAGTAAACAGGTGGTCAGAAAGGGGGAGAAACTTGTTTGAGGGATTTTAGAATGGAAAGGGTTTGTTTTGTTGTTGTTTTGTTTTGTTTTGTTGTTGTTTTGTTTTGTTTTGTTTGTATATCAAGAAGGATTAGCACTTAAAGTTACATGATGCCAAGGATAATAATATAAGGACCAAGATACTGGAAATAGAGAATGGACTCAAAGAAGGTACCATCTAACCTCTACATTTAGACTGTATTGTGCACATTCATACCATGGAAAACTAAGAAAGAAAGAAAGAAAGAAAGAAAGAAAGAAAGAAAGA
>NC_034598.1:63014854-63087031 GCF_900095145.1 Mus pahari
AGAGAGAGAGAGAGAGAGAGAGAGAGAGAGAGAGAGAGAGAGAGAAAGAAAGAAATTTAATAAAGCTATGTTGAAACAATAAACAGACTTGTGCTTTCATTGACCTTCATGGCTTCCCTTCATTTTTTTTTCTCTTACCTATTACGTCCTTTTTTCGAACATGCAAATGCTCATTTCATAACCACAATCCTCTGTTTTACCTTTCCCGTGGCATGAAAAACAGACACCAAATAGGCCTCCTTAACTCAGTGAATGTTCTGTCAGTCTTGCCCATGTTCTCTATCATCAAATGTCTGTCTCCTCCATTGTACCCAGGTGAACTCCATGACTGAATGTTGGGACCATTCTTCTCTGGTCTCGCTTTCCCCATCACTGCCTTTTCTGACGTTGATGTATGAAAATCCTTACATGTTGCACTGGTCTGTTTCAGAATCACTAATTACACGGTACCCAAGGTCTTTCAAAGACTAGCAGTTCCACCATAGCTGGGAGATAGGGAAATTTCCTTCCTATTTCTGCGTCTGGTCTGGTTTTTAATGCCTCTTTGTTCATTATACTTTGTTTTTTGTTTTTTTTTTTTTTTTCCTGTATCACTAGCATTGGACTTCTTGAGGCATTTGTCATGTCTCATTGGTCTCTTCATTTGAGGTTACTAAAGTTACTAGACTTTGAACTATGTCATGTAAGGGCTCACTCACATTTTACATAAATTTTAATTAATTCATATAAAATTACATTTAAAGTGAATAGTTATGATCCTGTGTCAAGTACTTTATAGAATTTAGGGGTTTTGTGTGGGTGTGCCTTTAAATTCTATAGCATTGATGAGTGAGTGTGTGTCTCTCTCTTATCTCTCTCTCTATCTATCTCACTTTCCCTTCACCTCCCCCTGCCCCCTCCTTTCACCCTCATTATCTTTTGTATGTACATAAACTATAGGAGTTCATAAAATGGTTAGTGTCAGGACATCACCAAATAGATACCAACAGTGTCACTTGACGCTGAGAGTACCCACCTTATCAGTACCTACTTTTGAGTCATGCAGCATCTTTTCTTAAGTATAGTATAAATGTTCATTGTAGTAAATAATCATAGTAAGTACCAGCTATTATTGTATTTTATATGTGGAGAAAGTGAGCCTTGGGTGGATTAAGAAAATTCTCTAACTCGCAATAATTTGGGGGTAGAAAATGAAGCCTGAACCCTTATCTATTGAATACAACATTAACTCCATCTGCTATAAGAATATTGTGATCAACTGCAGAGATGGCACAGTTCCCAGGACTTCTTCCATTGCCCTGTGTCTTCTTAGAGTCCATGCAGTACTTTTGCAAACTCTCCCACTTCAGTACTGTTCAATATCATTTAGCCACCTATATGAAAGCATCTTCTAGCTGTATGTTACTTTGAAGGCAGATTGCATGGGGAAAAAAAAATCGATGCTAATTCTATTTAGATTTCTGAAGTGAAGAGTGCTATAAAACTTCATAGAATATTAAAATTAGCTATTGCTTTCCTCATCTTTGTTCATCTCTACTAATAATTGGATATAGTATGAAACTATTACAATTTATAATGCTACACTAGTGATAAGGTTATACTGTCAAGACGATAAGTAACAAGTCAGTGGCAATCCATTAAAGCTTATGTCCATGGCTGTGCTTTGATCATTAATTCCATCTGATCATTCTGATCACAAGTCATGACAAATCTATCAGTAAGTATATAGACCACTCGCATTCAACATGCATTTATTCATTGTTATCATGAAAGGTAGCAGATAGTGTGAGTTAAGTAATGATAGAAGCAATAATACTACCAGTCTCCATTCATTCTTGCTTATTGGTTTTCTAGAACTTGAAAATAATGTTCATCCTTTAATACACTGTAAACATAAGGAATTGAAACATGACATGCTATTTTAAATAAATATTTATTTTAAATGAACATAAATATTTTAAAATATTTTAAATGCCAACTTTTGTTTTAGAGCATTTTAAAATCAGTTCTTATTTAACACACAAGATTATGAGATTCATGGTGGACATTTTACACATATATTTTACCTTGCTTCTATTTCCCTACTCCAGGAATGGTTCCTCCCTGTTCTAGGTCTGCTGTGAGTCCCATCCTCTAACAAATGAGCATCTTATTTTGTTTCCTTTTACATTGTTCTTCCTTAACACATACATTACTAACAATTTATTATATTAAAAAATTTAATTAAAGCAATATTTATCAAGTAAAATGATAAACTTAAATAATGTATATTAAATACACATTCCTCTTTCACGTGATTTACTGAATGACTGAGGAACTGAATTGTGGCACTGAAAATAAAAGATGAACATGGGCTAAGTACAGGACTTTGTTGTGAAGTGCTTGCCGCACGAGGAGCTAAATTTGATCCTCCCAAATTTACATACAGAGCTTGGCATTATGCCTGTATACCTGGAGTTCCAGCACTGGGAAAGTAGAGACAAGGGCAATGCCCAGAGCTTACTGGCATTCAGTCTAGTCACACAACCTCAAATTCAAAGAGATCTTGTCTCAAAAATCAAAATGATTGCCATTTACCTCTGACCCCCATATGTATACACATCCACAAGCAAATAAATATACATACTGAAAATTGAGAGCTGGGAGGAAATTCAGTAAGTAAATTGCTTGCTTTGCAAATAAAAACGACACAGGTTCAGCTATGTAGCAGCCACGTAAAACGGCGTGTGTGCCTGTGACCTGTAGTCCTGAGGAAGCTAAGAAGATCCCAGTGGCTCACTGGTTATTGCCAAGGGGTGAGCTCCAGTTTCGGAGAAAGCTTGTCTTAGAAAATAAGATGAAGGGTAATAAGACAAGTCACTTGATATAAAACAATAGTCACTACCTGTACATTAAAAAATGAGCGTAACCACATCTATTCATACACAAACAGAAATATAAACACACACATAAAGCATGAGGCAAAATAAACCTATTTTTGTCTATAATTTCACTGAAAGAATTTCATAGGAGTTGTTTGTCTTTGATTGGACTTAAAAATTATAAAAAAAAAAAAAACAGAATCTATTTGACTAACAAGTATGTCCTCTGCCGTGTGAATTCTAGCTCTGCCACATTTGTCCTCTGCAGAAGCATACAATGAGCAAGTCCTATAAGTTCATAGAAAAGTAACACATTTAAGTACATTTTCACAAGACTGACAATTATGTGTTTATTAATGCCAGTATTTTTGCAAGCTTGAATTAAAGCATGACTATTTTCACATCCTTATCAGGACATGGTGAAAAACATTTCAGTTTTGATATGGCAGATGTTTAAAACTTGTCTGTCTCTGGGTTGGAGAGATGGCTCAGTGGTCATGAGGACTTGCTCTTGCAGAGGATGTAGGTTTGGTTCCCAGAACCCATGTCAATTAGCTTATAACCAGTTGTGACTGCAGTTTTGAGAGGATCTGATGGCCTTTGTTGACAGTTGTAGGCAAGTGGTACATATAAATTCTTATAGGCGTACTTATACACATAAAAAAAAATCTTCAAGGGCACTCTTTCCACTTCAAATGTTCATATTTACATGAAATGATTTATTGTCACGAGGCTAGTTTTAATCTTTTAATAAGGTATATTATTTTATACTACACATTTTAAATATGGAAAGCTATTTTGCCAATATAACATTCTTTTAGAAATATTTGGGTTTTTGTTTTTCTAATATTACAAATATTTGGATTTTTTTCTACTATTACAAATATGTGGTGAATGGGGAGATGATCTAGCCACATCTAAAATTTCTGGCCATAAAAGATATCCTTGAATAGATACATGACATTATATACCACTCAAGGTTACACACACCACGAAGATAATCATCAGTGGCAGGAGGAAAGAGGAGAGAGGTACCAAGGGTCAGGAAATTGAATAAAAATGTGTAACCTGGAGGAAGGAGGACCTGGGGATACCCACTGGAGGGTCCCAGATGCCAAGGAAACAGAGAGGTTTCCAGGACTCAACAGGATGATTTTAGCAGAGCAGGGGAGATGGAACCTGTAGAGACCACCTCCAGTAGATAGGCACTGCCCCCAGAGGTGGGGTGAGGCTATACACCCATCTCAAAGTTTTTAACCCAGAAATGTTCCTGTCCAAAGGAAGATCAGGGACAAAAAATGGAAGAGACTGAAGGAAGGGTGGACTGATCCACCTGGGGTTCTATCCTGTCTGCAGATACCAAACCTGACACAGTTGCCCTTGCCAAGAGTCACTTGCTGACAAGAAACTGGTATGACTGCTCCTGCAGAGGTTCAGCCAGCAACTGACCAATACTGATGTGGATGCTTAGAGCCAACCATCAGACTGAGCTCAGGGACCCTGGTGGGGGAGCTAGCAGAAAGTCTGGAGGAACTGAGAGGGATTGCAACCCCACAGGAAGGAAAAAAACAGTTGGCCAGACCACCTAGTATTCCTAGGGACTAGACCTCCAACCAAGGAGTGTACTGGGAGGAATTCATGGCTCCAGAGACATAGGTAGCAGAGAATGGCTTTGTCTGACGTCAATGGGATGGGGAGGTCTTTGGTCCTGCGAAGGTTTGATACCACAGTATCAGAGATGCTGGAGGGGTGGGTTCGGGAGAGGGTGGGTGGGTGGGTGAACATCCTCATAGAAGCAAAGGGTAAGGAGTAGAGGGAGGTTGTGGGATAAGGGCTTGTGGAGGACTAACCAGGAAATGGGGTATCATTTAAGATGTAAACAAATGGAATGATTAATAAAAAGCAAACAAAACAAAATTGTCTTGATGTTGTTATTGTTAAATATTGGTGAGCACACTGATGCTGACTATAGTACTTAGACAAGATAACCAAGAACTGAAATTTTGAAACAAAACAATATATGAGGAAGGCTTAACTATCTCATGGTTTGATTTACGGTTTTTCTTCCTCACTTCTATATGCCAATCACTATAAATAATCTCAATCCTCTCATTCCTAAGTAAAAAGAAAAGAAAAGAAAGACAGCAGAGGCTAAGGGCATTGTTAGAATACATAACTCAATAATGTCAAATCAAATTTCACTTGCTAGTTTTATAAACCAATGAGAGTCAACAAAGCAACATTTTGTTTCATTTCTTTCCCTGCAGAGCCTTTTCTGGGGGAGGGGACCTGTCATGGCACTGATGCTTGGTGGGCAGTCTGGCGTGCAGAGGCAGCATTGGGAGCTTTTCTTTTCCACTCTCCAATACTCCTGAGTCACCAGTGCTGGTCAGTATCAGATGTCTGCCACGGTTGCTTTTCAGTTTTTGCTTCATATTTTCGTAGTAGGTCATGGCATAATCAGGAACATCTGGAGGCTCCCTGAAGATAAAACATTCCATACTGGCACATGTTTCCCCGAACGGTCAACCAGCAACCGAAAACACACAAAGTGATGCTCTTCCCATCTGTTTGCTGGACACCAGCACTACTTGTAATCTTTGCGTACGCTAGGATTCTTCCTGCAGTTTCTATTACCATGTTCTGAAGCCAGTGTTCCCTGATACAAGAGAGGATGCTTTCCATGAAATGTGACATTCTTCCTAGTGGGTACATGAGAGTAAGTTGCAGACTGTGAATTGAAAATTATTCTTGATTACTCAAGTGGACACAACGTATAAGTGTCATGGTGAAGTGAAGAAGATGTCATCATCCTGAGAAGGAAATGAGGAGATATTGTATGAAGGTCAAGACATAGTCATGAGCAAAGAAATTACAATTATGTTTAAAAAGTCAAGAGAATGTATTGTTCCTTTAGAACCTCCAGAGGAGACCAACTTAGTCAGTCTCTCTCTCTCTCTCTCTCTCTCTCTCTCTCTCTCTCTCTCTCTCTCTCTCCTTCTCCCTCTCCTTCCTCCCTTTCCCTCTCCTTCTCTCCTACTCCTTCCTTCTCTCCCTCTCCCTCTCTCCCTCTCCTTCTCTCCCCCTCCCCTCCCTCTCTTTTCCCCCCTCCCCCTCCCCCCTTCCCCTACCCCACTTCCTCTCTGCCATCTCTCTCAATTAGCTCAATGGAACCTTTTATTTCCTTTCTTTCATTAATATTAGAGATTTCATCCTGGGCCATACACAAAGTAGGCAACTTTTTAAACATGAGATATAATCCAAGCTCAGTAATACTTCTTTGGAGTTCTGACCTTCAAGCTTTAAGTGAAAAAAAAATGTAATTCTAAACAACTATGTCTGTTACAATTTAATAAGGTAGTAAAAGGAGACTCTTATTATTCTGTTTCTCTTTTACTGCTAAAATGGCTACTAATTAACAAAGTATTTATATTTATAATAATATATGTAGCCATTTAAATTGACTGTTTGACTAATGATCATTAGTACAATTAGATTTCCTACTTTCTAGAAGTTTGAAATTGTCATAAAGTAATTTAAAAAGCTAAGTCTGTAATTTAAAATCTATATAATAGTCTGTAATATTTGGTGACAACAAAAAGAAAATGTAAGAAAGTGTGTGTGTGTATGTGTGTGTATGTTGTATACACACATAAAATATATAAAAAGAAGCCATGAGTTTAAAAGTAATCAAGAAGAGTGTACATGGAATAATTTAAGATAGGGAATAGAAGGATGAATGGTGTAAATATTATTATCTCAAGAAAAAAGTCAAACAGTACATTTTCTAGTTTATTGAAATCATGAGGAACTCTGACTTTGATCATGGTAATGACGTATACCTATCCCAGACTTTTAATTTCAATTAATGATATTTTGAGAAGAAAGATGAGATATATCCCTTCTTGGATGATGATTTCATTAATGCAATGTTTACTATCATTACAATTTTCTATGACAAGTTTTTCTATTTTTTAAAATGATTTTGTTTTGACTTATATTGAATAAATCCTGAGATTTATTTCATCTATATTAAACTCAAAGGATTTCAAATGTATTTTATTAGAATATCTTTGTTTATTTATTGAGCATGCTAATACCCAGCCTTCAGCAAAAACAAATATGAAATTTACAAATCTTTGGAATGAATCCTTAGTTGGCTCAGTGTTGGAATAAAATTTCTGACTAAAGTATTTAAGGCAGGAAAAGTTTATTTTGTTCCACAATTCTAGGGCATGCAATGGACCGTGACAGGGAAATCATGACCATAATAACCAAGCAGGAGGGAGCTGGTCACACTACGTTTGCAATCAGGAAGAAGAGAAAGATACTCAGCTCCTTTTTTTTTTTTTTTTTCCTTTTTATTGTCCAGAGTCTGGGCCCACAGTAAGGTACCACCCACATATCAAGTGGATCCCCCAGCTAGATAATCCCCCACTAACATGCCTAGAATTCTGCTCATTATAAATTATAATTGTTCTTCTCATTATAAATTTTGTTGAAACGTTTGTGTAGCCTTCCCAGTCCAGTAGTATCGTGTACTTTTAAGGATGATAGCAAGACCTTCCGAGATTCTCTTCGACTTGGTGATCAGTGGTGTAAGAGTTGAAAATTATTTATCATCCTTTGTCGCTTGCTATGTGAAATTTCACTGTGGCTATATTTACATTCGTGCATAGGAAGTGTTGTGGACTTGCTGATTCACAGTCTTCCACATTATCACAGATATTTCAGGGGATATTGCCTGCTTGTTTCCCAAAGCTTGCCTTGAAAGTTTCTGTTCTGTAGAAATATTTGTTTTTCTCATCCTCTTGGTCACTGGTTTCTTATGAAAACAACAACAACAACAAAAAATGCTATCATGCTAACGATCATGCTTCTACTTCAAGTTTTTTTTTCCTTTGTTTGTTTGTTTAGAAAGATTTTTTTTTCATTTATCTTTTTCCTTGTAGAAACAACCTTAGTTTATATTCAGGTGTTTCTAAACACCATAGTCATCTCCTATAATATAGTTAAAAGTGAAAATATTCCAAACCAATTAAACTGCTAAATAAACCTAGCTAAAACATAGTTGTTGGGAAAAAAAAAGTATTTTATGTTTTCAAAAAAAGTAAACATTCTTATATTTGCTAAAAAAACAAAACCTGAATTTGTGACATAAGAGGCTCATGAATATCAAGTCTCTGAAACTCAATTATAAAATGTCTATTCAAAATGATTTTAAATGAATTATGTTACTTTTAATAAAGACTAAAATAACAATGGCAGCAATTAATTTTTCTAAAATTAAAGACCATATTAACTGATAGAAGATAATTCAATATTTAAGAGCACTTATTGATTTTACAAAGGACTTGGTTTTTACAAAGGATTTTACAAAATTCCCTGTACTTACATGGTGTCTCAAAATTATTCATAACTCTAGTTCCATAGGATCCAACACTTTCCTTTGACATCCATGGGAATTATGCATGCATGTGATGCACAGGCACATATGGGCAAAACACTCACAAAATAAAATAAAATAAAAAATATAAATACACCAATTTTTAGGGCTAAGAATAAGACTCAATGGTAATGATAAATCTAGAAACACTTTTAAAACTGTCATATTACATATTGTAGTTCAAATTAATGATAAAAGATTTGTCTTTATTGAAAAATTGGTTTTAGTAACATTAATAAATATAATTATATTCTAAGTATATAAACAATAAGGCTGCAGAAGAGAGGTCAGTGACAATAAAGCACCTACTGTTAGACTTGAATACCTGAGATTGTTCCCTGGGACCCTCACAATGGAAAGAGAGTATAGAAATCCCATGTGGTGCAAGAAGACATTCAATCTCATATATGCTCACCTGTGCGTGCATGCACACACACACACACATGCCTAGATACAAACACATAAACATACACACAAATACACACACACTAAACTCTAAGAATCACAACTAGCTCTGCCCTCTCTTTTATTCAAACATTGGATCAATGGTTGAATTTTATTTGTCCTCCATTTTGAGTTTATTTTTTTATTAATTATTTTATTTATTTACATTTCAAATGTCCTACCCTTTCTTGGTCACCCCTCCATGAACCAACTACCCCATCCCCCCTCAACATCCTGCCTCATCCCTCTAACATTCTCCTTCTCTGAGGCATCAAGCCTATGCAGGACCCAGTGCCTCCCCTTCCACTGATGTGAGATAAGGCAGTCCACTGCTACATATGTAGCAGGAGCCATGGACCTGCCCACGTACACTCTTTGGTTGGTGGTTTAGTTTCTGGGAGCTCTGAGGAGTCTACTTAATTGATACTGTTGTTCTTCCTATGTGGTTGCAATCCCCTTCAGCTCTTTTGGTCCTTCCCGTAACTCTTCCATCGAAAGAGGAACCCAGGATCAGTCCAGTGGTTGGCTGTGTCTTCATCTGTCATAGTCAGGTGCTAGTAGAGCCTCTCAGATGACAGCCATACCAGGCTTCTGTCTGCAGCACATTTTAAAAAATGTATGTACGAGGCCGGGCGTGGTGGCGCACGCCTTTAATCCTAGTACTCGGGAGGCAGAGGCAGGCGGATTTCTGAGTTCGAGGCCAGCCTGGTCTACAAAGTGAGTTCCAGGATAGCCAGAGCTATACAGAGAAACCCTGNGCAGGCGGATTTCTGAGTTCGAGGCCAGCCTGGTCTACAAAGTGAGTTCCAGGATAGCCAGAGCTATACAGAGAAACCCTGTCTCAAAAAACAAACAAACAAACAAAATGTATGTATGTATGTATGTATGTATGTACGTACGTACGTACATATGTATATATTTACACTCCAGGTTTTATTCCCCTCCCCATCTATCCTCTGACTGTTTCACATCCCATACCTCCTCCCCGTCCCCCCTGTTTCCATGAAGATGTCCCCACCACCCACCCCCACCAGACTTCTAAACTCCCTGGGGTTTAGATACAAAACTGATCGCATAAATAAACTGTAGAAACATTGTGTGTAAAAAGGGATTAAATCCTAAATTGATGTTGGCGTACTCTTGAGGGGTAGGTGCACCTTCTCTGAATGAACCCAGACACTTCAATCCTCTGCTGTATATGTGTGTTGAGGTCCTCATATCAGCTGTTATATGCTGCCTGGTTGGTGGTCCAGTGTTTGAAAGATCTCGGGATCCAGGTTAGTTGAGACTGCTAGTCTCCTACAGGGTCACCCTCCTCCTCAGCTTCTTTCTGCTTTTCCCTAATTCAACCACAGGGGTCAAGCAGTTTCTGTCCATTGGTTGGGTGCAAATATCTGCATCTGACTCTTTAAGCTACTTGTTGGGTCTTTCAGAGGGCAGTCATGATAGGTCCCTTTTTGTGGGCGCTCCATCCTTGGGGCCTCCCCTTGAGCTGGATCCCACTTTGGACCTGTCGCTGAACCTTCTTTTCCTGAGGCTCCTCTCCATTTCCATGCTTGCAGTTTTGTGGCAATAAATCGAAGTTCTCTTCCTGGTTTTCCTCTAGTAGCTTCAGTGTGTCAAATCTTATGCTGAGGACCATAATAAATTTGCCGTAATCTTTAATAACATGACAGTTGAGGATATAGTTTCATTTTTTTTTTTCCTGAAAAGAAACTTAAAACTTCTGTACCAACAGAATTCTCAACAAAACAAAACTGGATCACATAAATAAGCTGTAGAAACATTGTGTGTAAAAAGGGATTAAATCCTAAATTGATGTTGGTGTACCAGAAAAGTGACCCAGCCTCGACAATAGTGTAGAGGTTTGGTGTCTGAGGATTGGGTGGATCCCAAGGTAGAGAAACCTTTGATGTCCCTTCATTCAGTCTCTGCTTGCTTTTTTTTTTTTTGTCCCTGCATTTCCTTTAGATAGGAGTAATTCTAGGTTAAAAAATGTTGAGGGTGGCACCATCCCTCAACTGGAAGCCATGTTTATCTATTAGAGGTGGTCTCTTCAGGTTCTATCTCCCCCCTTTTGGGCATTTCAGCTAATTTCATCCCCACTGGGTCCTGGGATCCTCTAGCTTCCCTGTTGTCTGAGATGTTATACTGGTTCCCCCCCCATTTTCCACTGATATTGCTACATATGTCTATGCATTCTTCTGGCCATATGGGCTTCTTTCCTGTCTCCCCCCTCCCATACCTGATCCTGCTTCCCCTTTTTCCCTCCTCTTCCCCTCTTCCACACAGGTCCCTCCTCCCTCCCTCCCTCCCTCCCTCCCTCTGCCTTTTGTGATTATTTTGTTCCCCCTTCTAAATGGGATTGAAGCAGCCACATTTTTGCCCTTCCTTCTTGTTAAGCTTCATATGATCTGTGAGTTGTATCATGGGTATTCTGAGCTTTGGGGATATAATCCACTTATCAGTGAGTAGATACCATGTATATCCTTTTGGATCTGGGTTACCTAACTCAGGATGGTATGTTCTAGTTCCATCCATTTGCCTGCAAAATTTGTGAAGCCCTCGTCCTTAATAACTGAGTAGTATTCTATGGTATAAATGTACCACATTGTCTGTATCCATTATTCCATTGAGGGACTTCTGGGTTGTTTCCAGCTCTGGCTATTATAAACAAGGCTGCCATGAACACAGTGGAACACATGTCCTTGTGATATGGTGGAGCATCTTTTGGTTATATATCAAGTAGTAGTGTAGCTGGGTCCTCAGGTAGTACTATGTCCAATTTTCTGAGGATCTGTCAGACTGATTCCCAGAGTGGTTGTACCAGTTTGCACTCCCATCAGCAATGGAGGAGTGTCCCTCTTTGTCCGTATCTTCAGTAGCCTCTTCTGTCACCCGAGTTTTTTGATTGTTCTCTATTTTGAATTTCTTTCCATAGTCCTCGGTTTAAGAATAGTTCTGTCTAATTATTTTGCCTTTTACTGGAATTTTTTCAGTCATTTGCCTCAGTAACAACAACAACATCAACATCATCAACAACAAAATCACAATTTTACTGATTTAAAACATCAGCAGAAATTCTGCCTACAAAGGAACACAGGGAGAGGGATCTTCTTCGTATACTAGTGATCTCTGGAAAAAAAAAAACAAAAACATTTAAAGAGTTTCAAGGGCTGGAGAGATGGCTCAGTGATGAAAAGTACTGATTGCTCTTCCAAAGGTCTTGAGTTCAGTTTCCAGCAACCACATGGAAGCTTACAACCATCTGTAATGAGATCTGATACTCTCTTCTGGTGTGTCTGAAGAGAGCAACAGTGAACTCACATAAAATAAATAACTAAATCTTTGGGCTGGAGAGATGGCTCTGCGGTTAAGAGCATTGACTACACTTCCAGAGGTTCTGAGTTCAATTCCCAGCAACAACATGGTGGCTCACAACCATCTTTAATGGGATCCAATGCCCTCTTCTGGTGTTTCTGAAGGCACTCAAATAAATTAAAAAATTTCTTTAAAATAAAAAAAAAGTTTCAAAAAGAATGTGTATAAAGAACACAGTATATGAAGCTTCTGTCAGTAGCAAACACTCCAGGGGAAGAATTAATTTAGCAATGAGAAACTAAATGGATAGTACAATGTTAGGAATATAAATGAGCAATGTTCCTCTGTGGTATCAGATGAAACTGATGTTAAAATCATGCACAGGCAACTGGTGAAGAGGATAATTGGTAATGGCTTCAACAATTAACGAAAATATGCATGAGTTAGCCATTCTTTGATGACCTTAAGTATTTTACCACAGTAGATCTGAAGAAACACAAAAGGGTTCATCATCCTCAGTAATATATATTTCAGTGTGGATTAGAAGTAACGTTATCACTAGGGACTAATATGTAGCTCCCTGGCCTCTCACTAACATGAAGTAGGTGTATGCTCGTGAGTGTGTAAGGTATCACTCAGATACTGCCTTACACTTCCATCCAGAACTGTACAGAATAAAGCTGAAGTAGCCAACCTAAGACCCTTGGACTTATCACATGCCTAAGACCCTTGGACTTATCACATGCCTTTCTTCTATTTTTGTAACTCTAGGATAAGAATGCATTTAATATCACTAAAGTTAAAGAAGTGGAGAAGAATTAAAGAGAGGAAAAAAAGAAAAACCTCACATTTGCACACCCTACAATATTGAATACTTGACTTTGATTTGAAAAATATGTTTTCTAAAATTGATCCAAATCAACATAAATGCAGTATGGACCAATAATCAGAAGCATATTGGCTAGTAATTTTTTTCTAGGTGACATATTTTAATAATGATAGCAGTTTCTATAATATGGTTGTTGTGCCCTGAGTCCACAGGAAACCCAGAGGAGTCCAATAATATGCACTAATAACCAGTATCACCAGAGCTCCCTGGGACTAAACCACCAATCAAAGAAAACACATGATGGGACTCATGGCTCTAGCTGCATATGTAGCAGAGGATGGCTTAGTTGGTCAGCAATGGGAAGAGAGGCCTGTGGTCCTGGTTCTATACCCAAGTATAGGGGAATGCCAGAACGAGGAAGCAGGAGTGGGTGGGTTGGGGAGCAGGGGGAAGAGGAAGGGGATAGGGGACTTTCAGAGAGGAAACTAGGAAAGGGGATAACATTTGAAATGCAAATAAAGAAAATATCTAACAATAAAATTAAAAAAAAAAAAAGAATTGTGAAATCTGCTGCAACTCACAAAAGAGTCTTTTATTGTTTCAAGTTCGAACTCATATCACCTGTCCTAGACTTACCATGTGAATGCTGGCAAGCAACCCTGAGTCCAGAAAACACTGGGTTTATATTCAGTATAGTTTGGAATCCCCTGAATGTTCACAGAAAAGGAGAGTTGAAGGCTGTAATCATTTGGTAGAATGGTACTGAAGCCAGGAAAGAGGGTTAATGGTTGTCCCTTGAGGAGTTGTTGTTGTTTTTGTAGGTGGTGGGTTTTTTGGGTTTTTTTGTTTGTTTGTTTGTTTTGTTTTGTTTTGTTTTTTGATATTTTCTTTATTTACATTTCAAATGCTATCCCATTTCCTAATTTCCCCTCCAAAAATCCCCTATCCCCTCTCCTCTTCCCCTGGTCCCCAACCCACCCACTCCCATTCCTGGTCCTGGCATTCCCCTATACCTGGGCATAGAGCCTTCACAAGACTAAGGGCCTCTCCTTCCATTGATGACCAACTAGGCCAACCTCTGCTATATATATAGCTAGAGCCACAAGTCCCACCATGTGTTTTCTTTGGTGGTATAGTTCCAAGGAGCTCCGGGGCAGGGTACTGGTTAGTTCCTCCTATGGGGCTTCAGACCCTTTCAGCTCCCTGGGTACTTTCTCTGGTTCCTTCATTAGGGACCTTGTGCTCTGTCCAATGGATGATTTTGAGTATCCACTTCTACATTTGCCAGGCACTGGCAAAGCCTCTCAGGAGACAGCTCTATCAGGCTCCTTGTCAGCAGGGTCTTGTTGGCATCTGCCTAGTGTCTGGGTTTGGTGGTTGTTAATGGGATAGATCCCCAAGTGGGGCAGTCTCTGGATGGTCGTTCCTTCAGGCTCTGCTCTGAGCTTTGTCTCCCTAATTCCTTCCATGGGTGTTTTCTCTAAGGTCTCAAGCACAGACGCCTGAAGAGTTCTGCTGCTTATGAGGAAGAGTGATGGTCTTTGGAGATACAAAGTTGGGAAGGATGTCTCCTGAATTCTCCTCAGGATGTCCTCATTAAGGAGGCGTTTTATAGGTAGTGCCACTCTAATGCTAGGGGAACAGCCAGGAAGGGGGAGGGAGTCCTGGGCTTGCTGCAGGAGGATGCAGCACAGAAACCAGCTAAGCTGTCTGTGTGGGCTGGAGGAAGGATGGGAGCTTCCGGTTGGGGGATGGATGGGGTGGGCAGGGAACGCAGAGGCATACTGTCTGTACACAACACTGAAGTCTCTCTAGTATCAGTAATTTGGGGGTTACAACGTGGTCTATTTAAATCAATAAATCCAGTATTAATAATCAAAAATAAAATTTTCTTTTTCTCTCCTTGATTATGGGATCTCATTATTAGGCCAAGGATTGTGATTATCCTGTGTCTGCCTTCTCAGTGGTAGCTAGAATTATAAACATTTGCTAATACATCTGATTACATGTAATTTTAAATTATTTTAAATTATGTTATTATAAGTATCTATCCTTATATTATGAAATAAATATGGATATATACTAAAAACAAAATAAATATCTATACAGAAAGATATAAAAAGAGATAGGTAGATGATAGATAGATGACATATAGATACATGATAGGTAGGCTGGTAGATAGATGGTAGATAGATAGATAGATAGATAGTGATAGACATGATAGTTAGATAGAATCAGAGAGCAAGATGGAAACAGAGAAAGAGAGAGGGGGAGAGGTGGTCAGAGTCTACAAAAGTTACTGGTGACCCTGAAGATAAATCTTGAAACTACACCAACTGCTAGCCACAGATACTAGGCAAGGCGATTGATTTTGATCCCAGGTCCTCTGCATGAGGACTATGTGTTTTGACTACTGGCCCACCTTTACAGGTAAACATTTTAAACTGTTTTAGCATGCATATTATTCCCATCCTTTTGTTTGGGGTCTAGGAAAGGTTTTTGTCTTACATACTGTGCCTCACAGCCAAAGCAGATAAAGAGAACTTCCTAAGGACCTCATCCATTCCTACAGATTTATGAGACAATGGAAGTCGATTTGTATAAATACAAAGAACAACATTATGTGTAACCCATTTCTCTTGTTCATCTGAGCTAGGAGATTTTGAGTTAGCAGTAACTGGAAACTTTGTCACAGCCTTGCCTATTGTTGAGCAATGACTACCTTTTCACTCCTCTGTGGGGACAACGCGAACCTGTAAAGAATTATGTCTTGTCACTGCTAGGTCTCAGAGCGTTCCTCAAACTGCCAAGCACATGAACTTTGCCCACTCATAAAAAGCTCAGCTACCAAACCTGAGAAACCTCCAGATACTCTTTCCTTCCCAGACATATTACAGGCATCTCTTTTGGTCTCTTGTCTTCAGCTACAGCCTGATGGAGAGCATTTGACTGTCTTGCCCCACTGCTGATTTCCGATCCACTGTTACTGTGTTCTAATTCTATCCTTGTTCTCATGTTCTCACAAAAGCGGATGTCCTCTTCTTGTTAAGCTAAAAGGACTTCACCCATCAGTACATCACAGATGTTAGACAGACATTTCCAATCTGTACCAAGCTTGCAGGGTTGCTGTATATCACAGATGTTAGATGGGTATTTCAATCCGCTGGGCGGTAAGCATTACCTCATTTCACCTAAGTAATATGTACAGAATCATCGTGATTGTGGTCAGAACTTCACAGCTCAGAATTTAGCATCATTACAGATGTGCTCACGATTGCTGTGCTCACTGCATTCTGACTAAATCATTGCTGAATTCCAAGTGATTCTTTGAAGACCGTAGGGACTGCACCCAAAAAAGCTTTGCATTATTATATTTGTCTGCAGGTATAAATTGTTACACGCTTAATGGCTTATATTAATATCCCTTATCACCTTCTGTGTCTGCAAGCCTGGGAGACAATGGAAGTCTCACTGACACAAAATCCCAGTGCTGACAAGACTACGGGTCTTTCTGAAATGCCTAAGAGAAACCCCATTCTTTATGACTTCTGGATGCTTCTCTATATACTTTTGATCATTGATCATCTCCTCTCACAACCTTCACAGCAAGCAATAATGCAGTCCTCAGACCTTTTTCCAATAGCTAAACGAGAAAGGGTTTTAAAGACATATATGACTATGTTGTGTATATGTATATAATGCACATTAATCTACATGTTTCATGATCCTTAGTTTCACATTTACCAATTCTCCTTTAGGGTGCATGATACCACATTAAAAATTACAAGGATTAAAATTCAGAAAGGTCACCACTATCTTAAATACCTAAACCTTTTTACGATGTGAGCTTTCTGATTCTATAACCACAAACAAGAGGTAGACGGATATGTATTTCACTATGAGAATCAGGGTACAATTCAAAGAGACAAAAAGCCTTAATTGTATAGACTTCTTCTCTCAACAATGTTTAGGTGTTCCCTGCACTCATACTGTGTCACCTTCAGCTTCCAGTCATTTGACAACATAACCAAGTAGAAACTGGACTAATTTTCAAATCCTATAGCTTTTGTACCTTGGTAGCAGATCTCAGCTGTACCTCAGCTTCAGACACTCCAGGGTTACCCCATGCCTTCTGTTTCATTGTTCTTGTGACAATTCATTTTTCTAGTCATCTGTTTCATCTTCAATTGTATTTTTCCTAGTTAGGTCTAATTAGAGTGTTGTTTTATTCCTAATCAAATCTTAACATTATTGTGTATACTGAAGCATGAACTGATTATATATATATATATATATATATATATATATATATATATATATAAATGATTTTGCTGCTTCACTTAAACCATTCTTTCTAGATATTGCTAATCATTGTTTTCTATAGATTCTTAGAGAAAAATGCTATATTTATTCAGCTTTGTCTGAATAAATATTTAAATTTAAGAGGTCATTAATTTGAAAGAGGGCAAGGGGTCTATAGGATGGCTTAGAGAGAGAAAGAGGAAGAAGGAAATGATGTAGTTAACCTTTAATTTCAAAACATAAAGGAAATAATAATAACTAAAAAGGAAATTAACAAAGGTTATACAAGTGTAAACTAGCAGGTTTTACTAATTCTAGTTTTAGGATATTTTTGAACTATTTTTCCATCTCTGCTAATTCTGCATCTCCTTTCATTTCATTGGTTTCCTCTGAGGCCTTTCTTCTCTGCTCATTTGCCCACTCTGACTCCATCTTGACACGAGAGCCACACCACCTCTTTTATCTCACTTGCTGGGAGAATTCTCTATAAGTTCTCTTCTGCCTGTTTTTATTTATATCTTATACATTTTAACTGTAAAGAATCCCTGGTTATTTACTAAAAGATCATATAGGGACTTTTGTTTGGATTCATTTTGTTAACTATGAATTATTAATAAATATTAAACATGATACTTAATTTTTAAACATGGATGGTACATAAGCACAGTACATGTAGATATTATTAGTTCATCTCTGCTTGGTGTACGGAAATCTCTGTCCTTTTGCAGACTCATAAAGATGTTTTTTCTCCCAGTCTCAGCATTTTCTTTGTAACTAAAAGATGAGTCCTGATAGAAATAAAATTTCTTGGAGATGGAGCCTCTTCCTAATAATCAAGTTGAATTGTCGTTGATCACTGAGATCAGAGCCTTGCCATCTTCACAGGAATGCTCACATTTTTCCATATCCCCCTTAGACTTATTGGCTATTTATGTATCTGAATAGTGTTCTTTTTACATTTTATTGTGATACTTTTCATGTTTTTTCTGAGTGAAATTTCCCCAGAAAGTTTCTAATGATTTTGAGACAGAATTTACTTTTCCTATAAACCTAGGTGCCGATAAAATGATAGCCCCTCAGGAAATGTCAGGTTTTGGATTTTATTGGTTTTATTAGTTTCCAAAAGTTGGCCTCATATTCCAAAGAAAGCCAAATAACTATCAAAGTTAATGTAAATCAAGTGTTTCTACTTTAGTTTTTCAACGTTTGGGGGGCGTGGTTAGGACTTTCTGTTTCAATCTGAATTTGGGTGTTTGCAGTGCTTAGAGGACACCCGCAGTATCTGAATAGTGTTCTTTTATATTTTGTGATGCTTTCCATGTTTTTGCTGAGTAATACATCCCCAGAAAAGAGAAGAAAGATATCTCTTCATATATGTTTATTGATTAGTATCATATCTTACTTTCTGGCCGTCAAAACTTCTGGTGAGTAATCATAATCACCCCTATGTTTTACTAGGTGACTCGTGCACCTAATGATTATTTACCATCTTTCAGCATTAAAGATTCCTTACCTTTGAGAGGTGTCGGTGTTTAGATTTGACTGAACATCTTGTAGCTTCAATTCCGTCTTTCATATGCTTTTGTGTGGAGGGACTCAACCAGCACTTCTTTGAATATTCTTTCTGTTTCTTTTCTCTCTCTTTTTTTTTCCCCCTTTGGTTTTTTGAGACAGGGTTTCTCAGTATAGCCCTGGCTGTCCTGGAACTCACTTTGTAGACCAGGCTGGCCTTGAACTCAGAAATCCGTCTGCCTCTGCCTCCCAAGTGCTGGGATTAAAGGTGTGTGCCACCACGCCCGGCTCTTTTCTCTTTTTAAAAGTAAGTAGAATAACATCGTTTTCCTCTATCTAGCCCTTCTCAGGCACCCTATCTAACCACTCCAACAATGTCCCCCACCTGCCACATTCTCAAGCTGATAGCCTCTTCTGCATTGGTTGTTGTTGACCAGTGTGGCAAATATCCATAAAAGAGTTGTAATTGGCCCTCAAATGTTGATGATCAACAGCTGTCTACTTGAACATCAGGCCCACTCATTAGGAGGGAAATCATGCCTATTAGTGGAAACCTAGCCAGCTTCCTGTGACTAAAGAGGACATGGACCTTAGAAGAGAATCTCCCTCTTCCATTTTCCTAGACTAGCACAATTCTTAACTACATTTTAAAGATTACTCTTTCCTCTGCTTCCAGGCTTCATGTAGTAAATTTATAATCACATCTCAATATACTTAGAGGCATAGCTTCGATTGGTTTGGTTATATTTTCATTTGGTTTTGCTTCCTTTTCTCTTCTGGAAATCAAATTTTCATATTAATAAATTCTTTTCTTTATTTGGAGATCAACATTTGAGGGCCATTTACTTCAATCTCCTGTATGTTTGCCATGGTAGTCCGTAATAACCAATACTAGTAATAAAAATTTTTTAAATTATTTTGTGTTTTTAGGTGTGTTTTGCACACGTAAGAATGTTGGCACAAAAGTATCAGAGAATATGTGTGAAGATAAGGGAACAATTTGTGAGAGTTTGTCCAAGTCTACCATTGTGGGAGATCTAGAGATTGAGCTCAGGCTGTAGGGCCTGAGTAAAAAGCCATCCTCATGTTCAGAGCCATTAAACCAGCTGTGAAAATCTGATGTAGAAACCCTATTGTGAAATTTTCATTTTAGGGTCATTTCTTTTTGTTTCATTTTAGTTGTGCTCAACAATTTAACTGTACCTCTATTATAATATGTCTATTTGGTTCTTCTTTGGTTTGTATGTATTTATCTTGATGTCTTCTTGGTTTTCACCTCTAATTTTCATTACAAATTTGACCACAGAAGGGATATTCTTTCAAAAATTTCAGTGAGCCTGGGCTGTTTTTTTTTTAAACATATCTCATTTATTTGCACAATCCATGTTTATTTTTTATGTATATTTGGAAATTTTGTTAATAAAAACATTGTACAATAACGTATTATAAAAACATTGCATAGTATGCTAGCTGTCTATATCCCAAACTGTGAAGTGGATTGCTTCACCTGGAATAAGGTGATGGATTAAGAATATATTTAGTATTTCAGCTGCATTTTTTAACAATGAGATTACTTCATACATAGTACTACCTGTTCTTCAGACATCTTTTATAATGGCTAGGTAAGTGGCATTTGCCTTCTACTTATAGAGCAATTTCTATTATTACTATCTGGACTTTTCAGGGAAGCAGATATTTTACAGGGACACAGCTCAGTTCCACACCCATAAATGCAACATTTGATGTTGCTCTCCTTTTTTTCTGAGCACATCTGACAAGGTATGAGTGCCACCATTGCACCTAGAGGAATAACATGCCACGTTGCTCATTCTGATGGCTCATTGGTGTCACAGCTGGGTAGGACTATCGATTGCTTCGTTCCCGTGCTGCTTTCAGAAATAATATTTACTGATACCATGAAAGCTGGATAGACCACAAGAAGGATATTTTCAGTTTAAATCCAGCTTAAATCTTGTGAGTCCTGTGTCTAAGGAGGGCCGTGTCTCTAACAATAGGGACTTAACTGCCAGACACTGAAAAGTGACCAAGGATGATATATATCCATTGATCTCCATTTGGAATGATTTGGACTACCCTAACTAGCAACTCACTTAAACAGAACTTTCTCATGAATGGTAATTGAAGAGACCCACACAGAAACACACACAGAGAAACACAGAGACAAACACACACAGAAACCACACACACACACACACACACACACACACACATATACACACACACAGCTTTACTCCCTCACCACAATTAAAGTCACCTAAGACAGCATTTCAGTTTGACATCATAAATTTTCCAAGTTCATCTGGACTTTTACAGTTTACACTGATAACCTTTTCCTGTTTGAGGATCAAGCCATGACCGTAGTTTTAATTGTGATTTGATGCTCTTCATCATATGTCTATTTCATGTTCCTTGGTTGCTCTTATCCTTTATTCATTTGAAGATTACACACTATTTCACAGAATGGACTTTTAGTAGGTATATATAGTTCCATGCTATATCCTTGACGTCTTCTTCATTTATGAGTGTATGAATGAATTTTATATGACATTATATATTGACATATCTAAAGACCTAACTGTGTTTTTGATGTGATGTAGATCTAACCAGAGCTTCATGTGCACACAGCACATATTCCCCCACCTGAGGTTTTATGCCCAACCTATATCTATACTATGATAGATATTAATTCACTTTTCTCTAAATAAGTTGTATTTTAACTTAAATATTTTTGAGAATCTGATACATGGTTGCTGTATTTATGTGATTTCTAGTCCTCTCTATCCTCACTCTGTGTCCTTTTACCTTCTCCAACTTCTCTCAATTTCATTTTCTCTAATTATCACTCTCACATATCATTTGCTCACTAGAAATACCTGAGCTAATTTTGCTGACATAAAAGAAAAATATTTTATTTTTTTCTATGAGAGTCTCCATATATTCACTTAAGATCATTATAGCCTATTAGTTTTTATTTTTCATCTCCTTAAGGTAAAGTGACATACATCATGGCTTTTATGTTTACTAAATGGTGGCTCAATATGTACCACCAACTAAAATAGTTACCTCATTATATATATGATAATTAGAAGAGTTGCAATATGGAATAGTTGATCGCAGGCCTAACTTAATTGCCATTCAAATTTCCTGTGTGTGTGTGTGTGTGTGTGTGTCTGTGTGTGTACGTGTGTGTATGTGAGCCAGATGACTACTCACTTATTCCTTACTGAATCCCACAGTACTGGTTTGTGTTTCATATTAATTGTAGCTCAAGCAAATATTTATTGGTCAGTAAGCACATTGAGTCAAGCACTCAGTACTTAATTTATACCATCACACTAAAGCATTAAACAACACTGGAACATTCTGCAATCTTAGACATTTTATCTCTATTGTAGCACTCATAGTTAGTGCATCCATAGTGCCATGTCTGGTAAGTAACTAAGTAGGTTTCTAGGGCTCTAAAGCTCCTGGGATGGTCTCAATATTGAAAGGCCATAGATGTAGTCACTAGAGTTACTGCTGTATTAAAACCACTTATACTTTCTAACACTAAGAACCTCTTTGCCCCTTTATATGCCACAAGGAATATGAAACTATAAACTTCATTTCCTTCTTAAGTGATCGCCAAGAATGTGAAAGGTCTTGATAGAAAGTCTTGAATAAGAAACAAGCTAGTTCAGTGCCCCTTACTGAGTACATGTGTTTAGTCTGTGTTCTGGTGCTGTGTAGAGATACCATGACCAAGACAAGTCTTATAAAGAAATAAATTTAGTTAGGGCATGCTCTAATCCCTTTCTATAGTGTCATACCTTGATGGCCAAGCATTTAAATATATGATCCTAGGAGAGCCTTTTTTTTTTTACTCAAACCACCACAGCACGCATAAAGCAAAAACTTTTGCAGATGTCTTTATGTTAGCAATACTCGTGCTAACTGATCCACTTTTCCTAACGGGAAAAGTATGACACAATACACTTCCATATCATGTCTAACTAATTATCAAACAACAAATAACATCTTGCCAAATAGGAAAGTCTAATTTTTTTCTATTTATTATCGGTTTTGGCAGCCAGTGAATGATAAAGAAACATGCTGTGTATGTCTGAGAATAAAACAGGGTATATACATCAGTCTTACTGCTAGGTCCTAAGACTTCAGGCCAATGGAAACTCAGTCATGTTTAATTTTTCATATCTCCTCAAATTACAGATGAAGAACTTCAAGTGGAAAAGAGTTAAATACCTTATGCCTAATGGAATAATGTGGACACCGGTATCTCCCAGGGGGCTCCTGTTTTAGCCAAGTGTGTTTCATCATTACATGTATGAAGGCTGACTTGTAACATTAGGTTACAGAATAGAATTATTATTAGTTATTATCCTAACATTACCACAATTAGCACACTGTCCTTACCTCATTGCTACCCTAACCTTCAGTCAAGCTTTCCACAACTGGTATCACTGGAACACTATTCTTTACACCTTTACTTCCATTTTATGGAGATTCATTTGGCCTCATTAATGTCATCCTGGGATCCAGTCATCATGGATCTCTTGTGACTGAGTTTCCCAGGTTTTGAATTATAGTGAGGACAAGGGGAATTTCATAAAAACTCCTCCCAAGGAACTAGGAGCGACATACATATGTTTACATAAGCTACAATGTACATATATGCACATAACCCAGTATTATGTAAAAACACAGAATTTTGTTTTATGATTGTAATAAACATAAGTGTGACTGCAATAAAGCGCCATTGTGTGTCTGATCGCCTTTGTGCCAGTTACAGGAGAAAAAAAAACATCAACCAACCAAACAAGACAGTTCTTGGTTCCAGGAAATAAATAGCAAACCCTTTACTGTAAGAACAAGATCCGTTTTTTAAAAAAATGGCATTTAGATTAATCTCAACAGAGTGGCCATCACTGTAATGAGTGAGGCTTGGCAGAGCTATCTTCAACACTGTTCCCCCTGCTGAGACGAACAACAAACCCTGTACTTAGAACCTGCTTGCATTGTTGAGATAAAATTTTTCATGTCACTTCCTGTGTAGCTCTTGATTGTGTTTACAGTGAGCGGCGCCTCCGAAAAGTCTTGATGGGATTGCAGTCATCAGCTATTCGCTGCCATCACAGACCACAAATTACTATTTTTCTTTTGCCACAATCATCCACTTTCAATAGTCTTTTCAGACCCTTCAATGAGTAGTTTAGATATTTGGTAATTTTCTTTGGACCCCCAACATTCACTTTGTCTACGAGCCAGGCTTATTTCTTCTTTGTTAGAGGGAATGTCTTTACAAAAGCCTGTTTAATGTGTTTTTTCATATAGGTGATTTTGTGGCTTTGTTAGCCTTTCCTCTTGATCTATCGATCAAAAGTCGTGCAACAAAGTTAGGATGACATGTTTCTCTTCAAAGTTTTCCTACTCTGCATTTCATCTTTTGGGATCTGGGCTGAACAGCTTAGTTAGTACAGTATTCTCAGTCAACTTGAAGGGAAAAATAGCTAATATAGCTGTGTGTTCCTTTTCAATAAACGCATGCAAAGCAGAAGGAGGTGCAAAGTTTTAAGAATCACTAAATGCATTATTTGGAATTTGTCAGGCTCCATTCCTAGCATATGGTTAATAGTTTCTTCACCGAACTAGAGTGCTTCCTATAGGAATATTGTAAATCTATGAAATTAATTTTGTTATTTGTTGTTTGCTATTTTATACACAGATTTTAGTATCGTCTACACTACAGGGATTGCCTGTCTTGTGGGAATATTCTCTCCCTGGGGGCAAACAACTTTGTAGAAACAAGAGTAACACTTCTCAGATGAAAGAAAGCAACATCTTTAACGCTGTTGCTATTGCTTTCATAAGTGATGCCAAGTACTTAATTACTCAAGTAAACACAAAACGTTTTGGTAGAAAACGACATTTTAATATTAACCACAGAAAAGAAGGAAAAGAAGATCTCAGCCTGTAATTTTTTTTCCTCAGGAGGGGAAGTAACTATAATGCCATGGTCCTCGTAATGTGCTTTCCCTTCAGGCTTATTAATTAACATAGGCATACCACTATCCTCACTAGTTTATATTGTGGACTCAACACAAATTAGAGTCACTTACATAGAAGGAACCACAACTGAGGGATTTTGTAGGTCATATTGGTCTGTTGGCATGTCTATGAGACATATATATATGATTAATTCAGAAGGCACCAATCTACTGTGGTACCATCACTAAGGCATAAGGTTTATAAGAAAGCCAGAAGGGAGAAGAGAGACAGAGATTGAGAAAGTAAGTCAGCACTTAATTTCATTGTTCCAGCTTCATGTCTGAATTCTGATTTTGAGTTCATAATCTGACTTCACTCAGTACTGGATTACGACAAGGACGTAATAAAATCAACCCCTCACTTTGGATGATTGTATTTATAACAGTAGCAGAAAACAAACTACAACAGCTACCCTAGTGGATTTCATCTTCCTAAGGTCAACTCATGGGCAAGAAAACAAGCATTCATGGTATCTAGTGAGGCTTGGAACCATTACTACTCAACCCAGCAACCATGATTGTGTTCTCTTTGGCAATTAACTGGTGATATGTAGAGCTCTGGACTTGCTCTTTGCAGAGTCTTAGAGACAAAGTCTGAGGAAGTGAATTTTAAAAAATTATTTATTAAAGACATTCTCTTAGAATAATGACATGATTACGGATGCCAAGAAGTTCCAATATTTTGAGTAATTTCAGCAAAAGCCCAAACTTATAAGAGAAAGTAAAGTCCCTCTCCCCAGTGAGAAACTTCCTACAACAAGGCTACACATCCTAACCCTTTGCAAACAGTTCCAACTACGGGGGATGAAAAATTCATATAACATGGGCCTGTAGGGGCCATTCTCATTCAAACCACTACACTAAAGTAAACTTGAAAGCAATGGAGCTATTGCTATTAAACTGACATTTAAGAGAAGAGGGGGAATCTATTATTAACAAGAAAAGTAAACAGAAGAAAAAGAAATGAGACAGAAAAAGGCAGAGGGAAGAAGTGAGACCTGAGATAGAAAGGGAGAGAACAGGGAGAAAATTGAGAGAAACTACATATAAGGAAAAGAGAAAAGTAGGCTGCCGAAGTAAGCCCATCCTTTTCCAGGGTCAGCTAGGAACTGGAATGTTCCAGCTTATAAGATATGCTCATTCTAAGTGAAATGCACATTATAAATCTCACTTTTGGAATTAAGCACACTAAAATTGTGTTTCTTTTACATGAAAACAAAGAATTGAAAATGAGATCAACAGATTCCAATAAGATAATTTAAGATAGTAAGAAAGAAAAAGAGTGGACTTTTTTTTTTTTCCTGTAGAAGAACTTGTGAAGCAATGTAGTCATGGGGCTGAGGAAGACCATCCACAGGGAAAGTACCATCCTGGCAAATGTGGCAGCCTCGCTTCGAAACAACAGAACCCATGTCGAAAGGCTGCTCATCCCAGTGTTTTCTTGAGATCTTCAAGATGGCTATTCATTAGGCTTTATACCTATGGCCTCATAACTGCATTTAGTCGGTAAATTGTAAAAAGCAGAGTTTGCTCAAGTCTAGGAAACCTGAAAAGGTACGAGCCTTGCATTGTTGGTTTGTTTTGTTTTGTTTTGTTTTTTAAGTTTTTTTTTTTTTTTTTTTTTATTTTCATGCTTTTTTTCCTTAGCTTCTCAACTGCAGACAGTGAAAGCAGGGCCATCCGCTGTTGTTTAAAACCTTGCCAGTGCCGGACAGCGTGAAGCCTGGCTCTCTGACGGAAGAGAGTGATGTCAGCTTTGGACACTGTGTGAGGACATACAAATGTAAAAAGTCAACTTCTATCCCATGTAAATCTGTGTGGCATTAGCTTAAGACAATTTCTATTGTCCAGTTAAAACTAAACTGATGACTTGAATATTGAGCCAAAGAGAAACCAGGATTTCTCTGGAATAATCAGATGAACACCAGTAGGTGAACTCAGGCTGAAGTTTTATAGCTAGTTTAGAAAAAAACAAAACAAAACAAGACACTTCCACCTTTGTTAATTTAATTCACAGAGTCTTGCTGTCTTGCAGACAGGGTTGTTTCTATGATTATTCACGACCCTGCCAAGCAGATAATAAAACCATCATAGACCGATTGAGCAATTACTTTTATTCCCACTTTTCATTCTTTGTTAGGAAAAAATAGAAGAAATGTTTTCAGATTATTTTCATATCCAGAGAAGTTGTGTCAGGCCTATTCTTTGCAGATTTTTGCATGTGCTTTTATTTTTCAGTCCACATTGATAGAAAGTCGGCAACCAACTACACTTGGAAATATGGAATTAAAGTGCAGTTCCTTCACAGAGCGTTCTGATATTAGCGTATGCAATACCCAAGTTCAGAGATTATGAATAAAAGTTGCACTCATTCTATTCAAAACTCATTCTGTGTGTTATAGCCTACAACGTGCAAAAGATGTCTTGACTGACTTTATTAAAACATGAGAAGTAAAGTGCACTCAAACCCAGTGCGGTGTTTTCCTGGACATAAAGACTATCTTTGTCCACACCTTTTACCAGCATCCCTTTATGAATGGGTACCAACCTGCTTATCATTCCTGCTCTCTTCCCAGGAATTCTGTCCTGTGTTACTGTTGGAAACAAAGTTTCCAAGCCTGGAAAGTAGGGACTAAATATTAATATTGTTCCAAATAAATGTGTTACTTAAACCAAGCTGACCTACGGTATTTAATTTAAAGAGTATATCTGAACATTTGTATTAAATATTTATTTAATGAACCCTAGATTAATATTAGAAACATTCTTATGATTTCATGTCAAGAAAATACTTCATTATATTTGATTTATTTAAAACCAAGATACAGAAAAACTCTTTCCAAATACTTAGAAATGATAAAGAGATATCATTTAAAAAGTTTAATAATACACCTATTATTGTAAGTTTTATTAAATTTCATTAATGTATCCCATTCATCATTTTACAGGTATACCAAAAGTTTAATAACTGTAGCTTTATATAACTTTACTTCTTAGCTATTTTATTATTTTTCTTCTGTTTATTTTTTATATAAATTTAAAGATTATTTTGTCCTGTTGAAATATCTATATTCAAATATGATCACTACATTATTATGCATATGAGATAATAAAATGGAAATAAGTTTTTATATTATTAATTATTCCTTACTTATTATTGTATTGCATCATAGTTTGCTGTGCATAATAAAGTATATTTATGATTATAGTTCATTTATGTTTCAGGTTATATTTTAATCTTAAAAATCAAGTTCTACTTGCCTTTAAACCTTGAATATAAATAAATGACTTTTTAGGGCTGGTATATATTCAATATTCAGCAGATAATCATACTATTTGATATGTTGGTATATTGCTCTTTTACCTATATAACTGTCAGATTTCCTCTTCCTATAATTTTATTTGAACATTTTTCTCTATTCATTCTAACTAAAATTATATGTTTGGCTTACTCTTGGTTCTATGAAACGTCAACTCGACTGGTATTTAATTCTACTCTCTAATCTACACCTGCAGGGGCGTGGCTCTGCTCTGGGGTTATGTCGTTTTTACCACACGTTCCAGGAGTGAGCACATTGGTGTGACAGTGAGTGGGGCTTTATATTTCAGTCCTAAATTTTTATATGATTTTTATTCCCGCTGAGAACCTAGAATCTCACCACTCTCTCATTGACCTCAGGGGTGAAGTAACTGCTGAGTGTCCCTACTTTCAATTCCTTGTTGTAAATTTACTCTGGCTGGCACTGTGTTCCTGCCACATTATCTTTTATCTACCTTCTGTATTTATGAATGGAAAAATGGAAGAAATGCCTTAGAAACACTTGTAATAGGAATAGAAGTAAATTCCCAGCTTTAATGTAAAGGGAAGAAAGATGACTCATTTGTCGACGCATGGTTTATATTTAAGAAAATTAAGGAGAATTGTGAAACTGTACACTCCGAAGATAGAAAATCCAGAGAAGCCATTAAAGTAAGTTTTAACCTTAGACAGACAGTTCTGGTGACCAGGAAGGAAGGAAATAATCCTTGCTTCGTCGAAGGGAACCTGCTGTAGGATATTCGCTGATAAATTGAGCTTCTTCAGCATATAAATTAGGGGAAATTCTCCAGGGAGAAGGATCAGTATGGCGGAGAGTCACGTTCATCTCAGAGCAACAAGGTAAGCTCCTGAGAAAATCTCTAATCACACGCCCTCAGTCCATGCCACCTAACTGAAAATCCTGCTGAAAATGGAATTTAAGGTATCATGAAATTGAGAGTGGGAGAAAGAACTCTAATGGTGGAAAGAAAATCCTCTCAAGAAGATTGCACTGTCTTCTCTTTAGAAACACTGAAAAGGATGTAAGTATCATGGCAGACTTTGTAACTTAAAACTAGGACCTTAAATAACAAGGTGTTTTGTTTCTTGATTCCTTAAGCCTCTAGAACTCATCCATTAAGTGGTAAATGAACTGTCTATGATTTGATATGCATATACATGGCAGAATGGAGAACCATGCTCACACATTTACTTGGCTACTATGTTCTTTGGAGAGAAGGAACACAAAATCCACTCATAGCAATCTTTCAATACACACACTATTGTTATTACTGATAATTTATTGTTTCTATAAGCACATGATTTTAAGATTTTTTTATGCAATATATATATTACTTTTTCTTAATTTCCTTTCTAGTAATTTTCACTAAAGATTGTAAGGAACCTCTTCCCTGGACAATTATCCTTCTTGTGCTTACCTAATTTTGGATGACATTCACCCTTTTATGATGCATTTGTTTTTTATAATAATCTCCCAAATGCTGTACATCTGTCAGTGAAACCACACAGCCTTTAGAGGGCTGAAATCCAGGATGCCAACACCTGTTACTGGCTCACATTATAAAAGAATATGTGAAAGCATGTTTGAAACCATAAAAAGATCATTATAATTTTAGGGTAAGGTTTACTCTTCTGTGCTCACACAAAACTATTTGGTTAGTCAGCATTTAAAGAAGAAAATCCAGAGGCTGCCCACATTTATCTAGATTTGTTTTCATTTGAAAATTAAGAATTATTGTTGGGCAAAATTTAATTGTAAAATACTTGCCTAGCATACAGGAAGTCTTTAGTTAAATCTCTACTATGAGATAAACTAGGTAAGATGCTACAAATTTTATCACTAAGGGAGTAGTAGCAAGAGGATCAGAAGTTCAAGGTGATTTTGAGGTAAATAACATATTGTAAGCCAACTGGCATCCCAACAAACATACAGAAATGGTTCTGTGGTTAAAAATATACATTCTTCTTTTAGAAAACTCAAGTTCAGTTCCAAGCACCTATGACCAGCAGCTGACAGCATCTATTACTCCAGCTCCAAGGAATGCAACACTCTTCATGGACAGACGTCTCATTGATGAAAATCTCATACTCAGACACTCATATACACATAATTTAAAACAAACCATTTTAAAGTGAATATAATACAATATTATATTATATTATCATATTATTATTATGAGCCTTCTATTGTCACTACAATATTCTTCCAAGTTCCACAGTAGGGGGTCTGAAACAGCTGTGTCTTTCTATTAAGTGATATATCACTAGAGTAACTGATTCTCCCTCTCTCAGCAAGTATCAAATACTCTTTAGGCAAGAGTTGGACAAAATCACTCCCCATGCTTATAATATGCCTCTCTTGAACTTGCATGTAACATACTTTTGATGCCACAGCTGCTATGGGTTCATATATAAAACTTCTGCTTGTCCAGAAAACACTTTTCTAGAGATCATCCGTCACTGTGGACTTCAGAACCTTTCTGACTTCTCTTCAGCAAAGATTCTTGAGCCTGGGGAAGAGATGTAAAGCACATATAATCCATTTAGGACTGAGAATTCTCAATTGATGGTCTTTGATAGCCTGCTGACTAATGACTTCAAAAGAGATAACCCACTCCTGGATGCTTAGCCTTAGGCTTTTTACAGGTTTGCCCATGGAATTTAGTAGGTATCTCTTAACATGTTGGATAAATCTGTTTAAACTCTTTTGTATTTGGTTCTGTATACATATCTAAGAAACTTCTACATTTTGTACAATTTTTCATCTTTATTTTTTCATCATTTTCACATTTTTATGATTTTTTTCATCTAGCTTTTCTTTGTACTTGCTTCTCTCTTATTCCTGCCCCTCAATGGACTGAAAGTCTTTATTTTGACTTTTCTTGGAAGATAGGAATAAATGTTTCCTTACTATAGTTAGGATATCAATGGCAGATGAAAGGGAATGATCACAAACAAGGTTATTCAGTGAATGACTTTATTTGGGAAGATTCTTGGTGCATGAGTGATGGGTGATACAGAAATGTAAGTGACTCCAAAAGAATTGCTGCATGGAAAAATTCTGCCCCGTATGAAAGATGACTTTTCATTAATGATTGTGATTTTTTTTAACATTGCAACATCAAGTTGTTATTGTCAAGTACAATGTTCATACTAGAGATCCTTGAAATCTACTGTTGTAATGTTTTAGGTTAATTAAGTTTGAGAATTTGTGTTGAGTCATATTCATAGTTATCCCATGAAAATTATGCCCTACAGACCCCACATCAGAGATTGTGGATTTAGTCTGCTATTCAATAGTTAGTTAAGCTCCCATCTCCTAGTTAATCTACACTAGTCAAATTACATGCAGATGAGACAGTGCTGCATGCAAATATGAGAAAAGCAGAGGAATCAGGGAGTAAATGTAGTCTCTACTGTGTACCCTTCACATGCCCCTCAACCCTTCTTCTACTACACAGGATCATTCTGGCAGTAGCTGGACTCTGGTAATCACAGCTAATCTGATGAAGATGATAATGGCCACCAGCTCTCAGAAGTCAGTCATCCACAGTAAAGGTCCAAAGAATCCATTCCCTCTTGTCTTACTGTTGCAAGAAAACACCATGAATAAAAAATCAAGTTGCGAAAGAAATGGGTTATGCAGCTTACACTTCCGCATTCCTGTTTATCACCAAAGAAAGTCAGGACAGGAACTCAAGCAGGGCTGGAACCTAGAGTCAGGAGCTGATGTAGAGGTCATGGAAAGGTGCTGCTTACTAGTTTGATCAGCCTGCATCCTTATAGAATCCAGTACTACCAGTCCAGCAATGGCACCACCCACTACAAACTGGGCCATCCCACATTGATCAGTATTTTAAAAATGCCTTACAGCTGGATACTATAAAGACATTTCCCCCCAACTGAGCTCCTCTTCACTGGTGTCAAGTTGACACAAAACCAGCCAGTATACCTCTGGAACCTCTAATTGTTATAATTTTGCTTATTGTGCTTGATAGTTTTATGTCAACTTGACAAAAAAGCTAAAAAAATCATCTGAGAAAGGGAACCTAAATTACTAAAAATGTTTCCATAATCAGGCTGTAGGCAAGCCTATAGGCATTCTCTTAATAACTAATTGATGGGACAGGGCTTAGCCTATTATGTGTCGTACCATCCCCAGGCTGGTGTTTCTGGTTTCTATAGAATAGTAGATTGAGAAAGCTATAAGTTGGAAATCCAGTAAGCACCACCTCCCTCTCATACCCCAGCCCATGAAAATATTTTAACCTCCACATCTAGGTTCATGACCTGCTAGCATTTCTGATAGCAGAAAAACAATACAGATATGTAAGTCAAATATTTCCTCCCTAATTTGCTTTCTGTTGTGATGTTTTATTACAGCAAGAGTAACCCTAAATAGGATAAAAATTGGCTCAGGAGTAGGGTTATCACTGTGACAAACCTGACCATATTGCTTTATGGAGCATTGTTAAAGGACTTTGGAACTTTGGCTGAGAATGGTCATTGAGAGTTCAAAGCTCTGTGAGCTGTTCTCTGGGAGCTTAGAAGCTAAGAATGTTGTGAGCAGTGCGGATGATAAGAGTAAAGGCTTGAGAGGGTTCATGTGTAAGTTTGAGTGCCTAATGAGTCCATCAGGGTCATTTTCTGTTTTGAGTTAAGAATTTGTGGTTCTGTTGAACGGGAATTGAATAAATGACTGGGCTTAAAAAGGTACCAGAACAGCTGAAGTGAAACCTTTGTTTTAATGAAGAAATTGATTCTGATTAGATGGAACTGAGAAATTAGGTGAAATTGAAAAGAAAGCAGCATCACTGAAGAAAAATCTTTTGGGGAAGTGTTTCATGAGAGTCAGCACTTGGAAGCTGTGTTCCAGAGTGTCCGTGGTTGTACCTTAGGTTGGCATCTAATCTTGGTCATGTGTAAGAGCCTCCTGAGTGGTATGGGTTTTGAAGGCATGAATGGATCATGGATAGTAGCTGAGGTTTGCCACTGTGAGAAGCCAGCAGAGACCACTGGTGAGGGTGCAAACAGTTATAGTGGAACCCCAGGATTGAAAGGCTCAGGGAGAAAATTTGAGACTTCGCACCAGGAAGGTTGCTAAGAAAGGCTATAGATAAAGGCACAGTCCAGTTGCAGTAGACGGCACCATCATTTTGGAGATACTAGCACCATCAGATAACTGCCAAGAACTGCAGCAGAATTCAAATAGAGCCAGCGTGAGTCTAGAAAACCACTTTTATCTTTTGCAGAAATTAGACCCGAGAAGTGGCCCAAGGCTTTGAAGGACCCCAGAAGACTGTGAGTGAATCCCAGACATCGGGCATATGGGAGTTTATACTGTTGACGTTTGGTTTAGCTTTGCTCTGATTGTGACTGGGCCATGGCTCTTCCTCTTAAAATAATAAAGTATTTAACTTTTATTTTATAAGAGCCTGCTGTTGAAAGAATTTTGGTTTTAAACGGTTTGATTGTTTCTTTAAAAGATTACAGTTTAAACAAACAATTGAATTTGTAAGACTGTGAGACTATTTATGTTTGTAAAATGTTTTAAAACTGTGATGTTTATAGTAAGGTGTGACCAGGAAAGAAAATGTATGACTTTACCGTGACTTGTTTCTGTGTCTAAGCCTATAATTTTTTTCCTCAGGAGGGGAAGTAACTATAATGCCATGGTCCTCGTAATGTGCTTTCCCTTCAAGCTTATTAATTAACATAGGCATACCACTATCCTCACTAGTTTATATTGTTGACTCAACACAAATTAGAGTCACTTACATAGAAGGAACCACAACTGAAGGATTTTGTAGGTCATATTGGTCTGTTGGCATGTCTATGAGACATATATATATGATTAATTCAGAAGGCACCAATCTACTGTGGTACCATCACTAAGGCATAAGGTTTATAAGAAAGCCAGAAGGGAGAGGAGAGACAGAGATTGAGAAAGTAAGTCAGCACTTAACTTCATTGTTCCAGCTTCATGTCTAAATTCTGATTTTGAGTTCATAATCTGACTTCACTCAGTACTGGATTACGACAAGGACATAATAAAATAAACCCCTCGCTTTGGATGACTGTGTTTATAACAGTAGCAGAAAACAAACTACAACAGCTACCCTAGTGGATTTCATTTTCCTAAGGTCAACTCAGATCCTCATGGGCAAGAAAACAAGCATTCATGGTATCTAGTGAGGCTTGGAACCATTCCTACTCTACCCAGCAACCATGATTGTGTTCTCTTTAGCAATTAACTGGTGATATGTAGAGCTCTGGGCTTGCTCTTTGCAGAGTCGTAGAGACAAAGTCTGAGGAAGTGAATTTTTTAAAATTATTTATTAAAGACATTCTCTTGGAATAATGACATGATTATGGATGCCTACTCTATTGAGTTCCTTGTTTAGTTTTTTTTTTTTTTTTTTTTTTTTTTTTTTTTTTGGTTGGTTGGTTTTTTTGTTGTTTTTTGTTTTTGTTTTGTTTTGTTTTTGTTTGTTATTTTGCTAGGTAATGATTTCCTGCTTCTGGATGTAGAAGGAGAACAGGAGCCACAGGGCATGCAGGAACAAAAGAGAACAAGGCCCTCTAAAGGAAATTAAAGGAAAGCTCTTACGAATTCACAGAGAATGAAGCAGCAAGCATGGGGCTGCATGCGTCTATAACAGATCCCCGGCTTGTGTACTGTAGCTTGTAGTTTAGTTTTTCTGGGATTCCAGAGTGTGAAAATGAGTGGATCTCTGATAATTGTGCCTTCTTCTGGGATCTTTTCCTGCTGATTGTCTTGTCCAACTTCAGTAAGTTTTTAGATCTTACTATATTTTCTTTTATTATCTTTTGTCACTCTCTTTTAGATGGCTGTTCTTTTCTAATAAAAAGGCAGAAATGCAGTGAATCTGGATATGAGAGGAGATGAGTGGGAATCAGGAGGAGGAGAGAGAGGGGAACTCTAATACGGATAAAGTATTTCGGGACAAAGATCTATTTTCAGTAAAAGATAAAATAAAAAGTAAGCCCCTCGTTTTTGTTCTCATTAGCAGGTAAATTTCTTTACAAAGCTTATGGCTTACTTTAATCATATATTTAACAAGTTTTAACACACTCTAGAACAAGTGTTATTGATATGGGATAAAATGAGTAAGCAAACCAATGGCCAAGCAATGAATATACAATCGAATCAAATATTTTTTTTACTTTCCTCCTACTGTTTTCTACCTGGTGACATCATCCCTCTTCATTCCATGCCACACATAAGAGGAAATAAAGAGAACACCTAGTAGTTCGTCCTTCTTCAACATGCTTTGCATTTTATTTTTATATACGTTGTTCTAATTCATTCAATGGGACATATCAAATATGCAGCCAACCCGGATATTGTTTGGTGGAACAATTTATAATTAATTAAATCAATAATGTACTTCTGGGATTTCATGATGTTATTGTTCATGAGAATTTTATGGGGAATTGGTGAGTACCATGGGTGTCTTCTAAGACAATTATGTAAATATTACATTATAACTCGTTCCATGCACTTTGCTAGATTTTTTTTTAATGAGGTCTAAAGCAGTTTTGTAAATATAATCTTCAATTTTTGTATACAGGTGATTTCTAAGTAACTATATTTCCTTAGATGAGTTGAAACACTTTGGCAACGTGTTATTCACTAATTATAAAAGAACTGAAGCCTCACAGACAGACACAAAATAAAATTGAAAACTGTAATAATTATGATTTAATAACACTATTTTATTCATGATTCTTGATTACATGTGGAGCAGAAATGCTTGTGACCTTATACTTTCACACATAAATGCATTTTAATTTAGATAGTATCATTCTATTAAAACAAGAATCTTTCCAGAACCATTCATTTGAAGAAAATTGTTTTTAAATTTTTAATAGGACTAACTGAAGGTCAATAGTTCTTCACTTATATAAATGTAAAACTCAACTTTTGTTCTTTTCCCTCCAACAATGACCCCAAGGCAAATGAGGCCTAATAATTTTTATAATGTGCAATTTGTATTGTAAAATAAGTCAGAATGCTTCTTATCTTATAAAATACCCTATATTTAGCAAATTTTATAAATACTATTTCCAGTGCACTGAAACAATTCAAATTCAGACAAAATAAAACCCGTGGCATAGCATCTTGTTCACAATTCAGTGAAACAAAAATCATAGTTTTTCCTGTGTGTACATTGTTAGATAATAATTATATAAAATAATTGCTAGAGTTAAATAATTTGTAGTAGAAATTCCTTCTAGAGATTCATTTCTTTTTGTTGCAGTATTATTAAATTAGTGCAAAAAATTACATTTTTTGTTTATTTGTAAATTGAAAGGAGGACCTCTTGCTATACTCAGTGTACTCATGGGGAAGTAAACAAGTTTTATAGGAACCCAGTCACTCCTCCAGAATAGATTCGAGAATTGATATCAGTTTGAGATACTATATTGCAAACACATTTACTCAGGGAAATCTGTATATCCTTCCATGCCATTGACAACTCTCTAATGAATTTTACACTCAAAAGGCTAACCCTCCTCAGAGTTTCCCTTGAACACACTCCCTGTCCATCCAAGTTTCCAGAATAAAAGTGTTCTCTCATATTAAATTGTAAACAGTAAAGAGGAAATAGCAAATGTTTTCTATATCCAGTTTCAAGTACTCCACATTTTATTCATAAATGTTTTAGATTTTAAAGGTGCCTACCATGTGGCATTCTTCACCTTACAAATTTAATATCCATTTAGGGCACATATGTCAAGTATAAACAACAGATACATCCATTTGACAAATCCCCAATTACTCGGTAATATAATTAAAATAAAATCAGTGTCTTTCCATCCCATATTAGCAAATTCATTCTATATCCTTTTTGTTTTCTTTTGACTATTCCACATTTTCTTCATCAATGTTTTAAAATTTAAAGGTGTTGTCCATCTGGTCAACTCTTAACTCTTATGTATATCTTCCATATTGGAATATGCTTCACCAATGGATAATTTTGGGGGACAGACAGCCATATGTTTGTGTGGTCTTTCCTGCACTATTGCATAACAATATGCTTTGGTCAGGAAACCTTTTCTAACAAAGACTTTAAACACCCTTGTGACGTCGGTTTGGTATATTTTTACTTGTTCATACTATGTGTATTTTCTTATTCAGCTTAAGCATGCACCTCATATGGTAGCTACCAGATTCACTGCTCTGTGTGTTCCAAGGGGAAGAACTGCAGGAAGGCATGGGGAGACACTCCCACCTCCTGCTCCAGAAGGGATGGTTTTCAATGGCTATCTGGATGGATGTTCCTTCTAACTGCTAACTTTCCTTCCTTCCTTCCTTCCTTCCTTCCTTCCTTCCTTCCTTCCTTCCTTCCTTCCTTCCTTCCTTCCTTCCCTCCTTCCTTCCTTCCTTCCCTCCTTTCCACCCTCCCTCTGTCTCCCTCCATAACTCACTCCTTCATTCATACCGCCCTTCCTCCCTCTCTTTTCCTCCCTCCATCCCTCTCCTCTTGATCCCTCTCTCCTTAATTTGTTTCTTAGTTTGTTTATTCCTCTCTTTCTTAATTTCTTTATAAATGAGTAAAGCATGATACCTCAAGTACCCATATGAAATATACATATACATATACACATACACATACACATACACATACACATACACATACACATACACATACACATACACATACACATACACATACATATACATATACATATACATATACATATACATATACATATACATATACACAGTCTACTTTCACACTTGGAAAAATGGAGTAGTTGGCCCCTGGGGAATTTTTTTCTCTGTGTGTTGGACATTTTGATGCTACTTGACATTTCCTTGTGGTGAGATGTCTCCCTGGAGTGATAACAGCTATTGCTTGCTCAGTAATATTCACCAATAGGAATTCTAATCTGTGTATCTGTAAATTCTTCATTAATTCAAGTTGTTTCAATCCTGTATACTAAGCTTCTGTAATTTTTGGTATCTAGACTCTTAATTTTGTTCCATGCCATTTTTGCTTATGTTTTTTTCCCCAAGGTAATAACCTTAGTGCATATAAATTTGATAGTATTGCTGCATTATAGGGACATGTTTTTCATCTTTAATCAGACTCCACATAGTCCTGTACTTCTTTTTTCCTTTTTTCCTTTTTATCTGGCCCATGACTAGCATAAGTAGAGGTTATATGAAAACTAAGGAAACAGTTTATTTTATATTAATAATGTTTGTAGAATGTCCAGGGAGGCAATTTTAAAACTTGACTTTCTTTTCTTTTAAGTTGCGGCTAGCCCAATGTTGCAAAGGTTTGCAGCATGGACTTCTATGCTGTCTTTGCACGATACATTTTTTTATTGTTCCTTTTATATTTACTTTATTTTATTTTATGAAGTGTATGCTTGTTTAGCTCATATATATACCACCTGCACGCCTGGTGGCTGTGGTGATTGGAACAGGGCTTCAGATCTCTTGGAGCTTCAGCCAGAGATAATTGCTCATTATTGTGTGGCTTCTGGGAACTGAACTAGGTTTTCTGCAAGAGCAAATACATTTAACTGATGCGCCAACTCTTCAGCACCTACTCCATACTTTTTTTTTTTTTTTTTTTGGTCTCTTCTAACAGATGTTTTCCTGGAATAGAAGAAGTGGTGCTCAAAGAACTGAATGATCATATGATCATTGCTGGATCATTGTCAAAACAAACCACCTCCTTAGGATGTGAAGGGTGGTCAAACGGTAGCATCTCTTATTGGTACCACTAAGCCAAGAGCTATGGATTTGGGAGAGGAAGGACAAAGTACTACAAGAAATTCTTTGAAAAATACTCTTTTATTAGCACTTCTCCTAATCATACTGTTTCATTCCCTGGAGTGCTCTCGTATAGAACTTACTTCTCCAAAAGAATGTCACCCTCTGTGTTTCCAATATGTTTCACTAAAAGAATCCATTCAATATGCAGTTAGTGTAAATGAAGAACAGATTCGGTATCATCTTTTCCTTTGAATAATGAACATTTAAATTAAAATGACCGCATGTTTATGATGGCAGCTTTAATGAATGCACCACAGGGTTCTTTGGCAGATGAGGAGACTTAAGCTTCATTTTCACGACATGAACATGTTAACACATACACTTACTGGGAGATTGCTTACCAAATACTGCTATGAGCTTTGTAGCTTGGAATGAAATTGCAAGTGCTAAACATCCCAATAGGTCTCTATTTTATAAAGCTTAACACATTATTTATTCTACTTAGATAATACCTATTTTTCTGATTTATGTTAATTGACAATATATTAGACCAATTTTCCCTGGGTAATCCCAACAAGGAATTCAAAAGACGAATACAATATATTAATGAATTAACATTTTAATGTACTGTTAAACCATTCTATTAGAGATTGGATAAGTATATATGAGAGGAAAACATTTCTTAATCTGATGTCTTGCACTCTTCTTGATTGCTTTACAATTTGAAAGATTGGGATTTCAAAAAATGAGTTATTAATACGGCTTGGCTCTTCTTGGTGGGTTTATGGAGAGCATCTTCTTTCTTCTTCAATGTTTTGATAGTAAATTATCTGAATCTTATTTTTATCCTCCAGAATGTGGCTTAGGTCTCTGTGATTTTCAGTACATCACATTACATTCTAAACTTTAAATTTAGTATTTTATTTATACATTTTTGTAGTTCTCAATGTTAGTGTGATATTAAATATAAAATGTTAAATTATTTTTCTTGTTCACTTTTTAAGTAGTTTCTTTGCTTAGGACAGTGTGTTACTATATAGCCCTAGGTAACCTTGAACAGATAATCCTCCTGCCTCACTTCCTGAGTTCAGGATTTAAGATGTAACCTATCATCTGCCTTATATTCCACTTACTACAACAATAATTCTTTGATATTTACAACTTTATCCTTTTTTTTCGATTCATCCTTACAGACATGTCCAACCTTTAGCTATTTTTAATATAACACTGTCATAAACAATATTCATGTTTGAGAACCATGTATTGAGTTACAAGGTAAAAATTGCCAAATGATGTCTCATAATGTATTAAGCTTATAATTCTGTTAGGCTGCTCTCATAGTTGTTCTTAACCGCATATGTCTATGTGTGGATAGATCCAGGAGTTGAAGGCCATATCCCTAAATAAAATTACATCACTGTTAGCATAGATCATGGTCTGTAATTCCAGTGACTAACACATGAACTTCTATGATGTTTAAGGCTTATTTTATAAAATGTTACCCTTACCTTTGACAGCCTGTTTCCCTTTGTAGTAGTGATTACAATAGTGATTTAGATTAAAACTTGGGTATATATATATATATATATATATATATATATATATATATATATATATATATGGGTGTCTTAGTCAGGGTTGCTATTCCTGCACAAACATCATGACCAAGAAGCAGTTGGGGAGGAAAGGGTTTATTCAGCTTACATTTCCACATTCCTGTTCATCCGTGAAAGAAGTCAGGACTGGAACTCAAGCAAGTCAGAAAGCAGGAGCTGATGCAGAGGCCATGGAGGGATGTTCTTTACTGGCTTGCTTCCCCTGGCTTGCTCAGCCTGCTCTCTTATAGAACCAAGACTACCAACCCAGAGATGGCACCACCCACAAGGGGACCTTCCCTCTTGATCACTAATTGAGAAAATGCCTTATAGCTGGATCTCATGGAGGCATTACCTCAATTGAAGCTCTTTTCTCTGTGATAACTCCAGCCTGTGTCAAGTTAACACAAACCTAGCTAGTACAATTGATCCCTTGTCATCTCCACACACAAACACATCACTAGTAAGCCTCACCCTTAGTTTCTTATTCATCCCCAAGTTCTAAAGAACTTTAAAAGTCCCACAGTCTTTACATATTAAAAGTTCAATCCTTTTAAAATATCCAATATCTTTTAAAATCCAAAGTCTTTTTACAATTAAAAGTCTCTTAACTGTGGAATCCACTAAAATATTTTCTTCCTTCAAGAGGGAAAAATATCAGCATGCAGTCACAATCAAAAGCAAAAATTAAAATCCAACTGGCCAATGTCTGGGATCCAACTTAAAATCTTCTGGGCTCCTCCAAGGGCTTGGGTCACTTCTCCAGCCCTGTCCTTTGTAGCACACACCTCGTCCTCTAGGCTCCAGATGCCTGTACTCTACTGCTGCTGCTGTTCTTGGTAGTCATTCATAGTCCTGGCATCTCGAAAACACTGCATCACCCCTTCAGTCCTGGGCTATCAACTGCAACTGAGGCTGCACCTTCACCAATGGCCTTCTATGGCCTCTCACAATGCTTCCATGGCCTCAGCTGCTCTGCATGACTTCTTCATGCCTTCANAACCAGTACCACCTGAGTAACTCTTACACATTACCAAGTCCTGCTGCAGCATGAAGTAACGCCTTGGTTAACTCTGGAACATAACCTCTGTGCTCTCAGAAAACACTTCCCAGAAGATGCCACCTCAACAATGATGGTCTCTTCTTGATCACCGCTAATTTCTTAGCTCCAGCTAACCAGCATCAGTAGTCCCAATAATGCAAAGGTTTCACTTTAGTAGTTCTGGTATCTTGTTAATCACAGCTGATTCTTCAGCCCCAGCTAACCAGAACCACAATCTTCACAATCAAATTAGCAATGGCCCTGAAAAAAGTTGTTAATGTTCCCTCTGAAATTTCACAAGCCAGGCCTCCATCTTCTGCACTGTTCTCAACATTATCTTTCAATCTTTCCTACACAACATTTGACAGACCTCTTAACACCGAATGAATCCTCTGGCCCAAAGTTCCAGAGTCCTTCCACAGTCCTCCCCAAAACATGGTCAGGTTGTCACAGGAATACCCCACTATGCTGGTACCAATTTGTCTTAGTCAGAGTTTCTATTCCTGGACAAAACATCATGACCAAGAAACAATTTCGGGAGGAAAGGGTTTATTCAGCTTACACTTCCACATTGCTGTTCATCACCAAGGGAAGTCAGGACTGGAACTAAGCAGGTCAGAAAGGAGAAGCTGATACAGAGCCCATGGAGGAATATTCTTCACTGGCTTGCTTCCCCTGGCTTGCTCGGCCTGCTCTCTTAGAGAACCCAAGACTCCCAGCCCAGAGATGGTACCACCCACAAGGGGACCTTCCCTCTTGGTCACTAATTGAGAAAATGCCTTTCAGCTGGATCTCATGGAGGCATTTCCACAACTGAAGCTCCTTTCTCTGTGATAACTCTAGCCTGTGTCAAGTTGACACAAAACCAGCCAGTAAAAATGGGAACAGAGAGTTCCTTTAAGAGGCAATCTTGAATGGCTGAGATTATCTACCTCTGTATTTGTCAGGCATTGGTGGAGCCTCTCAGGAGACAGCTATGACAGGCTTCTGTAAGCAAGCACTTGTTGGCATCCACAAAAGTGTCTGGGTTTGGTGATTCTATATGGGATGGATCCCCAGGTGGGGCAGTCTCTGGATGGCCTTTCCTTCAGTCTCTATTCCAGACTTTGTCTCTGTAACTCCTGCCATGGGTATTTTGTTCCCCCTTCTAAGAAGGATCTCTAACAAAGAGCTAGAGAAAGGACCCAAGGAGCTGACTGAGTTTGTAGCCCCATAGGAGGAACAACAATATAAACTAGCCAGTACCCAAGAACTCCCAGGGACTAAACCACCAACCAAAAAGGACACATGGTGGGACTCATGGCTCCAATTGCATATGTAGCAGAGGATGGCCTAGTCTGTCATCAATGGGAAGAGAGGCCCTCAGTCCTGTGAAGGTTCTATGCCCCAGTATAGGGAAATGCCAGGGCCAGGAAGTGGGATTGGGTGGGTTGGTGAATAGGGGGAGGGGATAGAGGATATCAGGCAGGAGTTTTGGAGGGGAAACCAGGAAAGGGGATAACATTTGAAATGTAAATGAAGAAAATATCTAATAAAAAAATGAAAGAAAGGAAAGGAGGCAAACTTGAAATCTTACATGATAATCTAAATTAGGGAAATGAATTCCAAAGAAAATCCATACAAAGAAGTCTGGAAATTTCACTAAGAGCTAAGAAAAAGACACGTTTTTCTTGATTCTAATCCTAATATGTCAGTTTTCAAATTGTGAGTATATCAATAACCCTATAACTAGTATCTATTTATCTTTTCAGTATAATCTAGATCTCATTTTGTGTTGTCATTTAAGTTTAGTTTTCTGAGATTGCACAAGTTTTGCTTTCCTGGTCTCCTATTGCCTTGTGCAGTTGATGGTTTTATTTCTACTAAAAGGTTCATTTTTAATAAGAAATTATGGAATATTAGGTATTCTTTCCTCTATCGTGTTGACTTTCCAAGTATGCACCAATATACCAAGCTCCCTTTTTAGACTGGATATAATTACAATTATAGTATTTGAAATCTGCCAGCAAATAATGTATTCTTAGCTACTTTATTTCATGTATGATAGGGAGCATATGAATAACATACTTGGAAATATATAAGTGTGTGTGTGTGTGTGTGTGTGTGTGTGTGTGTATTAATTTTAAGATCATGTGGATTGTAGAACAAAGACACTCGGTCCAAGAGCATAAAGCATATACCAAAAAGAAATAAAAGTTATTTTTACTTCATTAGTGACCTATTTCATTGCAGGGACAAAATACTTGATTAGAAACAATTTAAAAAAGACTTTATTTGGCTTATGGTTTGAAGTGTAGAGAGTCTATCATGGCTGGGAAATCACAGTAAGTTGGAGAGTCTACTAGGGAAGGGAAGGCATAGTGCCTGGAGAATAAGGTATCTGTTCTCTTTAAAATCACAGGAAAGGACTAGAGAAATACCACGTTGGTATTTGGCTACATTTCTCTGTTTTAAAGTTACTTCAGTCTTGGATCCTAGTTAATAGAATGGTGTTATCTAAAATCCATAAAGGTGGATCTTTTCCCTCCATTATATATGTCTAGAGACACCTTCACAGATATATCCATAAGTATGTTTCCTATATATTTTTAAATCTAACCATGTTGGCAGCGAAGATTAATTATCATAAATCTGTTATTTGTTGGGTTGACACATTAGAATATTAGAGGTAAGAGGTTGAGGGAGCAGGGGAAAGAAAGTGTTGTCAGGATGTAGTATATGAAAGAATAAGTTAATAAAAATAAAAATATACAAAAGAATATTATAGTTCACTAAATCACTCATTCCTTGGCCTCAAGAGATACATATATACAGAAATAATACAAATGCTTTCTTAAATTTATAACATTGGAGTGAATGTCGAAGACACTTCTCTTCTAATTCCCCATCTCTCTGGGAAGAACAGAGAAAGTTGCTAATGTGGTATGTTACCAGTCATGTATAAACTTGCTGTAGAAGGATTGAACTAGGGTACAAGAGGCAATACAATGAACTAACTGTCTGAAACTAGAAGCGAACCTTTAATAAGTGCTTGTAAATGTTGCCTTGGTTTTGGTGTCTCTTCACAGACACAGATAACTAAAACAACACACTTTAAATTATGAGAAAACACATACAGATCCACCGAAGAACTATAAGTGCTTCTTTGCACACTTCTGGCCTCAAAAATGACATTCATGTTAATCTATTTGTTCATATCATATAGGAATTCCTTACAGACTCTTAGAAGATGAATACTCTGAGTAAAAGGGGCTCTAAATAACAAAGAGCAAATAGAATTTATGATTATGTATTGTTCATGCAACCACTCATTTTTAAATGTTTATTAAACTATTAATTTGCCTGAAAAGTCCTGTTTAAGACAGAATTACACTGTCCAGCAACCATACCATACTGGGAATTGCTGTTATTACATATGAAGAATACTATTATATTCATTGGACTTTTCAGATAAACTATAACCAACCAGAGAAAGAACTGAAAATGTGTTTCTAGCAGTCTGGACCCAGAGAGTAGACCCTGTATGTAACTCTGCTGCATGTCTACTAATGAAATACTCAGACATGAATACTACAACTTAGCTTAAGCTATTGTCTATGCCTAAGTATGTAATCTAATGGTTGCATCAACCAGGTGATTCTATCCTTTACTCTCACGAGACACATTATTTTGAAAGATAACATATCCTAGAATTGAATTTGATATATTCCTTAATAAATACGTGTGTAACTTCTCATCCAGGAACTAATCACTCTGCAAGGTAGAGTACAAAATGAAACAGACTGTATTCGGGAACTTCTAAGCAAGGTAGGATGAGATGGTAACCCATGAATTATAGAGCCAAGCATCTTTGAAAAACTTGACAATATTTGCTGGATTCACACAACCTTCAGGGGGCCCTGTTTCTAGTCTTGTCAGGCAATGTTTCCAGAAGGACCCAGGCTTTACCTGGGATTAGAGAAGGTTGTTCTATTCCTGATTCACAAATAAAAAAATCTCATATATATTACAATATTTATGTAAATCTCCCCTTTATATATCTGCAAATGTTTGAAGCAGAAGGAAAATATTCTAGAATTGAACATTTATCTTTGCTTATTAGAAGTTAGCATTTGGGGGCTGGTGAAATGGCTCAGTGGGTCAGAGCACCCGACTGCTCTTCCGAAGGTCCCGAGTTCAAATCCCAGCAACCACATGGTGGCTCACAACCGTCCGTAACAAGATCTGACGCCCTCTTCTGGAGTGTCTGAAGACATATAGTAAATAAATAAATCTTTAAAAAAAAAAAAAAAAAAAAGAAGTTAGCATTTGAATATGAAATATCCTTCAGTGAGTCAGGTGTCTAGCTGCTGAATGCCCAACTGTTATTTTATTAGATAATTTTGTTCATTTACATTTCAAATGCTATCCCCAAAGTCCCCTATACCCTCCCCCTCCATCCTGCTCCCCAACCCACCCACTCCCACTTCCTGACCCTAGCATTCCCCTGTGCTGGGACATATGATCTTCGCAAAACCAGGGGCCTCTCCTCCCATTGATGGCTAACTAGGCCACCCTCTGCTACATATACAACTAGAGACACAGTTCTGGGGGGATACTGGTTAGTTCATATTGTTGTTCCTCCTGTAGGGTTGCAGACCCCTTTAGCTCCTTGAGTACTTTCTCTAGTTCCTTCATNGGGGCCTTGTGTTCCATCCAATATATGACTGTGAGCATCCACTTCTGTATTTGCCAGGCACTGGCATAGCCTCACAAGAGAGAGCTATATCAGGTTCCTGTCAGCAAACACTTTCTGGCATATGCAATAGGTAGTTGTATATGGGATGGATCCCCGGGTGGGGCAGTCTCTGGATGGTCCTTCCTTCTGTCTCAGCTCCAAACTTTGTCTTTGTAACTCCTTCCATGGGTATTTTGTTCCCAATTCTAAGAGGGAACAAAGTATTCACACTATTCTTTCTTCTTTTTGAGTTTCATGAGTTTTGCAAATTGTACCTTTGGTATTCTAAGTTTCTGATCTAATGTCTGCTTATCAGTGAGTGCATATCATGTGTATTTTTGTGATAGGGTTACCTCACTCAGTATGATATCTTCCAGATCCATCCATTTGCCTAAAATTTCATAAATTCATTGTTTTTGATTGTTGAGTAGTACTCCATTGTTTAAATGTACCACATATTCTGTATTCATCCCTCTGTTGAGGGACATCTAGGTTCTTTAAGGAGATCAAAGGGATACAAATTGGAAAGGAAGATGTCAAAATATCACTATTTGCAGATGATATGATAGTATATATAAATGACCCTAAAAATTCTACCAGAGAACTCCTAAACCTGATAAACAGCTTCAGTGAAGTAACTGGATATAAAATTAACTCAAACAAATCAGTGGCCTTTCTCTACACAAAGGATAAACAGGCTGAGAAAGAAATTAGGGAAACAACACCTTTTACAATAGTCACAAATAATATAAAATACCTTGGTGTGACTCTAACTAAGGAAGTGAAAGATCTGTATGACAAGAACTTCAAATCCCTAAAGAAAGAAATGAAGAAGATCTCAGAAGATGGAAAGATCTCCCAATGCTCATGGATTGGCAGGATTAATAAACTGCTTGTGGACGTTGTACATCGTGGTGCGCACTAGGCTCCGCACCACGATGTACAACGTCCACAAAGATCTCCCAATGCTCATGGATTGGCAGGATTAATACAGTAAAAATGGCTATCTTGCTGAAAGCAATTAACAGATTCAATCAATCCCCATCAAAATTCCTACTTAATTCTTCACCTAGTTAGAAAGGACAACTTGCAAATTCATCTGGAATAACAAAAAACCTAGGATAGCAAAAACTATTCTCAACAATAAAAGAACCTCTGGTGGAATCACCATGCCTGACCTCAAGCTGTACTACAGAGCAATTGTGATAAAAACATGATACTGCATGATACTGGTACAGCCACAGACAGGTAGATCAATGGAATGGAATTGAAGACCCAGAAATGAACCCACACTCCTATGTTCACTTGATCTTTGAAAAGAGAACTAAAACTATTCAGTGGAAACAAGAAAGCATTTTCAACAAATGGTGCTGGCACAACTGGTGGTTATCATGTGGAAGAATGAGAATTGATCCATTCTCATCTCCTTGTAGAAAGCTCAAGTCTAAGTGGATCAAGGAACTCTACATAAAACCAGAGACAATGAATCTTATAGAGGAGAAAGTGGGGAAAAGCATGGAAGATATGGGCACAGGGTAAAAATTTTCTCAACAAAACAGCAATGGCTTGTGCTGTAAGATTGAGACTCGACAAATGGGATCTCATAAAATTACAATGCTTCTCTAAGGCAAAAGACACTGTCAATAAGAATGTCCAACTGTTGACAATTTTTGGAGAGGTTGCCAGGCATATCTGATGTAGGTGGATCAATGAGAAGTGATACTTTGAAGCCCTTCTTCCATAGGCATTTTCTACATCCTCATCCATCAGGATGTGAGAGACTACTCCCTATCAACATAGGTGGTATCACTTACCATTAACATGAATTTACCAACCGTACCCCTGCTAGAAACAAAAATTACTGAAACTGTCCACCAAAAATCAACTCTATCCTTCTTAAGTTGCTCTTGGAGTGTATTCTGTCACATTGACAAGACAAGCAACTAATATGCTACAGTTTCTGAATTTTCTTGCCTGTATTTTTTGTATTGTTCTTGTCTGCTTATTTTGGAAATAGTTGGATTTCATAAATGTTCACTATTCCTGATGAGTTCAGATATCATGTTTTCTATTATACATTTTCTCTGCTTCATTGCTGTCTTAAATGACTTTTTAAAGCCTGCACAGTTAATAAAACAAATCTATATTTACTATATATTATAAATCTATTTTTTCACCACAATATCTATTGCCTTAATTGCATTTCTCCCAAAATGTTGAGCCTTTGTAGATTTCTATCTTTAATACCTAGAGACTTATTTTGAAAGAAAAATGCCATCTTTCTATAACATGCACCAATCCTAGCCTCCCAACCTATTCTGATGAGAGATTCTCTTCTGTGGTAGTTTTGTTGCTACTCTATTATGAACAACTGTAAGGGATGTCCTTCCATGAAGGCTTCTGTTGTGACCTTCTCTATGTATGCAACCAAGGAAATATTAATAAAGATTCAAAGCATACTTTTAGTGACTAAAGAAAGCAGACACAAACTCATAAAATCACTGGATACTACTCTAGATTTTGTAATCCATTACATAAACCAAATGGAACAACACATTACATAATCTCTTATTAGTTACAAAAGGTAAATTCCAGCATTTTAGTTTCAATAATTGTTTTTCTGAGCTAGTATCACATTAAAGGACAAAAGCTGACATGCATAAAAATGCCAATTGGCAGATTATCCTTTTAAACCACTCAGAATTTTAACAGTCACAATTATGAAAAGAGGGTGAGATGACAAAAGTCATCACCAGTTACAAACTCCTCTGTCATTTATCTCTGCACTCGGCCACCTTTGTAACCTGACATTACAACAGTGTTAAGTGGCTATTCAGCTTCCTGCGCTGCAAAACTGAGGACATGTAAGTAGTGCTATGTTTTTGTCCTATGATCTTTGTTACTTGAAATCTTTATTTTTCAGTATAAATTGTGATAATGGCAGAAATGGTAGATGCTGGTGGTTTGTACCTAAAATGAATATAGTTTTCCTGGTTCTAAGGGCAAGGACACTGATTTTTGTTTCTTTCATCTACTTCTTTTCTTTTTCATCTTACCACTAAGCTATGCTGTTGCTTGGCTCATGTCTTTAATTTCCATACTAATTCTACTAACACTTTAGTGAGATAAAATTATTTCTTATGACATGTAAAAGTCTCTCTTATTTCCCTAATGTAATTGTTGTCACCGAAGTTTACTGCCTCCACCTGCTAACCTAGGCCTAGTCTTGGAAGATTCTAGACTCTGCACAATATAATCTAGACCTAGAATGTTTTATCTTTCATATTTTATTTATTTATTTAATTTCTAAATATTTTTATTAGATATTTTCTTTATTTACATTTCAAATGCTACCCTGAAAGTTCCCTATACCCTCCCCCCCGCCCCTGCTCCCCTACCCACCCACTCCCACTTCTTGGCCGTGGCCTTCCCCTGTGCTGGGTCATATAAAGTTTGCAAGACCAAGGGGCCTCTCTTCCCAATGATGGCCATCTTCTGCTACATATGCAGCTAGAGACAGGAGCTCAGGGGGTGTGTTTTACTGCTGACTAAGCTCACCCTTTCCTAGGTCTTTCTGATCATTCCTTGGCTGGTTCAAGCCAGCTTTTTGACTCAAACTCCTATCCAAGCTGACTGATTCAATCTGGCTCTCCTCCCTCTCCCAGTCTCCCTCTCGCTCCCTCTCTCTTTCCCCTCCTTCTTTCCCTCCCTCTCTCCCTCCCTCTCTCCCTCCCTCTCCCCCTTATCCTCCCTTTCCCTCTCATTTCTGTCCTGCTTTCTTAAGTACCTTCTCATTCTCTCTCTTCTTGGGAGAGTTGGCCGTATCCTTTTCTGTCATATCTTCCTCTGAATCCTCATTCTGTGAACCACACAATTAGATATCACATTCAAGCATGGCTGCTTCCTTTTACAAACTAACTCAAACTTCATTGTTTGGGATTGAAGATGTGTACTAAGGACGAGTCCATATTCCAGCCAGAGGGTTTAAAGGCATGTGCCAAGGGCTGAGCCACACAACTAGAAACAGGTTTGTTTTTTTTTTTTTTTTTTTTTTTTTTTTCAGTAAATAACAAAATCTTGTGATTCACAGTGTGATCAAATATTCTGCAACAATGACTGACCCTATATCTACTAGTAGCAGATCAAGCTAAAGTTTCAAGATTATAGTCATAAGGCAATGTGAACATTTGTGTAATATCTATGTTTTTTTTAATAAAGGATTATTTTATATACAAATACGCATCAAGGACATGTTTTCTAGTACAATAAATCATATATTTTTTGTATTTCTTTTGTTTTCTTTTTTTATTAGATACTTTCTTCACTTACGTTTCAAATGCTATCCCCCAAGTCTCCTATACCCTCCCCCAGCTCTGCTTCCCAATGTACCCACTCCCATTTCCAGGCCCTGGCATTCCCCTGTACTGGGGCATATGATCTTCGAAAGCCCAAGGGCCTCTCCTCCCATTGACGGCCGACTAAGAACAAACAAAGCAATATATTTTTCAAACCTCTTTATCTATTATTTTGAAGAGAAAAATATAGTAATTCTTTACGCTAGTTGTTGCCTTTTTCATGAAGCATATTTGGAAAAAAATGATAAACATTTTTAGTGGTTAGTTCATTATCTAATGTAAGTGGATTTGAAGAATTTGAGTACTACTTGAAGAAACTGAAAGGAGTTTATAAGTAGTTGTTCTGATTAATTTAATTTGAATCAAAACGGTTGGGATAATCTTGAGCACTGTGTAAAGGTTGTCTTTGCATCCTTTCAGTGTTGATTTCTGCACCAGTAGAGAGCTGAATACTATTTGGACTTTGGTATTGTTATCATTATAAAGCATCACCCATCTCAGAGTTTGATGAGCACTCTTCTGCTCACCCTCTGATTGGCTTAATCGGAAGCTGTTGGCCTATAGCAGGGTAGGGGAAGAAAGGCAGACCCATCCTGGCAGAGATAGGAACTGTGGCTAAGAATCAGGTGCAGGAGATTCACCAGCCAGACACAAAGGAAGAAGCAGGTGACAGGTTGGAAGGAGAGGTGATGGGCTGCATGGCAGCATGTAGATTAGAATAAGAGGATTAATTAAAATATGAGGTAGTTGGGAATGTGCCTAAGGTCTAAGGTTAATAAGTAATAATTGTCTCTGTGTCATTATTGGAAGCTGGGGGGTGGGTACGCGTTGAGAGTCTGATACAACGCTTTCTCATAAGCACTGACATAAATGTAAATGTAAATACAGGTATAAATATAGATATACAAAAACATATAGCTATAGGTATAGATGACCCTCAAAAAATGAAATACTTTTTTTTTTTTTTTTTTTGGCTTTTCGAGACAGGGTTTCTCTGTATGGCCCTGGCTGTCCTACAACACACTTTGTAGACCAGGCTGGCCTCAAACTCAGAAATCTGCCTGCCTCTGCCTCCCGAGTGCTGGGATTAAAGGCATGCACCACTACCGCCCAGCTCAAGACATATTTTTGATATTCTAATTTTGAGGTGTGGATCTTTCTACTTCAGGTTTTACTAGGATTCAGGGACTGGTTTTCTTACCCTCCCGAGTGATGACATTGTAGGCATGGGCCACTTTGCACAAAGTTTTATATTTTTTAGATTTTAAGTATAGTATTGTCTAAATAAAGAATCTCGCCAGATAGAAGGTGTTCCCTAGAAATACTTAAACACACATATATGCAAGCTATGACATCATATTTGTCTTTCGAAAGGTTACATGCTTTCTCTTCCTTTCTGATATCTTCCCATTAAGGCTTCACTCATAAAAACTTCTCAGAAATTCCGTCATTGAAAAATGAGATGTTTCCCTGTCAACCGAAGACAAAATCGAGTTTTGCTTCAACAGAAAGAATTCGGGCTGAAGAATTGCTCAGGTCAGGTTGTCCCGTGGCTGTGGCTGTGAGCCGTTTTCTTAATTGCTAATTGATGTGTGAGTATAAAGCCCACTGTGGACCAGTGCTATCACTAGCCTGAGCTGTGTAAGATGGGTGGATTCTTAGGTCAGAGAGAGCCAAGTCGATAAGCAACAGTCCCCCAAGGTCTCTGCTTCAGTCCCCGACTCCACTTCTTTCCTTGACTTCCCCTACTAATGGATTGTGACCTAGAGGGGTATAAGATGGAGTAGAATCTTTCATTCCCAAGCTGTGTTTGCACAGGGTGTTTTCTCACAGCTGCAGAAAAGCAGAATGAGACAGGAGGCAGTTCTGATCCAATAATAAATAAAATCACTGTTTCAATGCACTTAGTCATACCCAACAGGCCTGAAACTATTGAAAATATTCCCCCCCCCCCCAAAATGTAATATATTCTAAAGAGAGTGCTTTATTCACGATGACTATCAAATTCATTTTGTGCAATTATCCCATTGACAATTGACAGGGTGTTTGAGGATATTTTCATATTTGAATGTCTTTCTCTTTTATTCATTATGAGCCTTTTGAAGATGAAACGTATATTTCCTTTCTGTCATAAAAATAAGAGTGATCTCTAAGGTGATGTTTAATTGTTGATAATAATGTTCAAATCATCCACCTACATACTTCCCAGAAAGCATTAGTGATTAATGGAGTATATTTAAGTCACTTGAGATTTAGACATGAAAGAAGATATAACAACATAGGATGCCATGCCCTTAATAACGTCTGGGCATTTCTGATACAACCCCATTACCATTTTGTTGCCAAGGAAATTAAATGGATAAAATTCAAAGAGATCTTGAATACTTCAAAATTTCCACCATAGCGAAAAATTTTGTCACTGGGGATATGTGAAGGAAATAAACATTATACTTTACTTTTTCCTTACTTTAATAAAACCTGGATGAAGGAGTTTAAGGGAGAAAGAATTTGTTTTGGCTTTCAGTTTTGGCTTTCAGTTCTAGAAGGATACAAGTCATTATGGTAAGAAAGACAACGGACTGGGAAGTGAGCTCCTCATCTTATATCTCTACTGTGGAACTTGAGAGTGAATACTGTGTGGACCCTGACTTTACAGTTTTAGCATACTCCCACAGTCTTTCACAATCCAAGTAAAAATAATTTTCTTTCACTGTGGATTTGAATGTAGGCTCTTAACAATAACCATGAAGTGGTTTCAATGTTGTCCTGCCTTGAAATTTCTTCTCCTAAACAAATGAGTTTATTACATTTTAAATTCATTTTCACCTAAGTGAAAGTGGCAGAGAACAGTCAGTATGTTTGCAAGAATATGATAGGATATAATTCTAGTTCACAAATAGGATAAAAGTCAGTAGAGTCTAATGAAAAATTTAGAAAACGTAGTGCTGTCATGGATATCAAACGAGGTAAATATCTAAGCCCTGGATATCCACAAAGCCATGATAAATATATATGATGTAAACCTAGATTATGTAATTCATGGTTATGAATTAGCTCTGGCAAAAGACCAACTCTCTGTGGTTCCATTTAATGTTGAAACCAAATGTGGGTTTGCATTTGCTGTATGTCTGCTTGCTGACCAGTGTGTTGGAGTGCCAACCTGTTTGCCTTCACCTAGAACAAATAAAGTATGTCATCTCTCTCTCCTTCTCTCTCTCCTTCTCTCTCTCTCTCTCTCTCTCTCTCTATATATATATATATATATATATATATATATATATATATGTTTGTATTTCTTTGATTTTCTAGTTCTCCATTATTTCATTCCCTGGACTTAGAGTTCAGACTTTACAGCCCAATCCACAGGAGATTCTTATTCTTTGAAGCTCACAACCAGACCTGCTTAGTACAAACTTTACTTTCTGGCCCCCATTAAATAAACTTCTCTTACATCATTTGAGGACTTTACTAGCTGAAAGTTGCACATTGGTCCACGAAACCAGTTGCAAAAGAATAGGAGCCACGAGGTAAGGTTAACTGTACAGAGTCCTCTCTAGTCCATACCTGTTTCTGTCTTCTTATTAGCATGACAACATAGTTTGACAAAAACCAATTACAGTTTGACTCCATTTGGCTTATGAGTAAAGTGGATATAGTTCATTCATGATGGAGAAGACATGGCAGTGGTCAGGGTTGAAAAATAGTGGCAGAAGCAGTGTGGGCCTGGGTGCCAGAGGTTTTCTACAGGGATCTCTACCCAGGCCAGAGGGGGGAGGGAGGGAAGAGTGAGTGCAGGCAGGGAGACAAAGCCTCTGCCCGTGCCTTCCAGGTCCAGCCTTTCTGAACTCAGCCGGGCTAGGCTGGGTCTTTGAAAAGCAACAATCCAGTGAGGAATGCAGCGCCCTGGGCAGTTCTTCAGGAGAGATCATCTAATCCCAAGTGTTACAGCTCTTGGAAAAAATGGCTCAGACAATGGAATGGTTCTCGAATACCTTTAACTCCCTGCATGGCCCTCTCTATATACAGTTCTGATGGTGATTTGGGGTCTGACAGCAAGCCCCTCTCATTGGTTTGGACTGAGAGTTTGGGGGAAACCTTATTTGCATGTGGGAGGGCTTGGTGCTGTTCCTAAGTGGCTAATAGCCACGCCTCTCCTGTGGGGGTTGTGGCTGTGGCGGTAACTCCGACCATGGCCTGGGTCCAGGAGACATGAACAAACTCCTTCCATCCCATGCAAGTGCAAGTGAATTATCATTACCGGGTCTGGGGGTTCAAGATCTAGCCTTGACTGGAAACCAGGCTGTCTGCGCGTAGCCCATTGCCCCACAAAGCAGGAAGCTGGTGGGTTTCATTGCCTCTGTACCTTAGAATCAAAGGGAACAAGACATGGAGTCAGGTTGCAACACCTTAAATCCCACCCACAAATAGACTCATATATACTTGCCTTTAAAATTGAAATTTGGGTCAAAATCACACAAGATATGAACAACTCATAAAACAAGAAATAAGATCTCCAAATGTGTTACTAAGATGCTAGTTGTTTTTTTTTTTTTTTTCCTGCTGTAGGATATCTAATCAAGAACATTCTCCTTCCAAGTTTCCTTAAGTTGGCACGGACGACTTACTTCTGAATAGATTGCCTTTTGTCTCTTGTGCTGAAACAATCCTGGCAATTCTCTTTTATTTGTCACTAAATTGATTGCCTTTAATTAACCTGCTGACTTATCAGAAAGAGGTGTGACAATTGCTCCCTGCTTGTCTCTGCAGCTGTCAGTCTATTGAGCAGAGTCCTCTCTGCTTTGCTCTGCAAAGCAAACTAAAAATGCCCATCACTAGAACTTCCCCCTGACTAGCCCAGCAGAATAGCTGACAGCCTACTCCCTCCCTAAGAGCTCCTCTCTCCTCTTCTTCAAGATTCACTACATTAGAGGAAAATGCAATTTCTCTGTATAATTATTAAAAAATTAAAATGAGAACTTGGGTTCATTGTCAATAAACTAATTCATCATTGCATATTCATGCCTGCTCCTTGTTGAGATGGTTAGTTTTCATTTCTGAACAGAAAATGTAGAGAGGAAATAGAAATATCTGCATTCAAGCATGGGAAATGGGAAACAGCCCCAGGTCAAGTGTTGCCTTCATCACACTAGGAGCCACTGCACTTTTCTTTTTTTTTTTTTTTTTTTTTTTTTTAATTTGCAGGCTTGAGTGTGTATATTGTTGTTATGAGTCCTGGAAAATATTTGATAATTTTTATTTAACAAACAAACAAACAAACAAGAAACCTTGTAAAATCTTGTTCTTTTTTTTATTTTATTTTTTTGCCATTAAGACTATTTTCATTTATCATATTAAGGTACTTAAGAATCAATCTACTTAACTTGAAAGATAATGAATATAACTCCCATTCACTGTTGCTTTCAAGGAGATGAGATATTTTTCTTTATTCCTCTTTATAAGCACGATTTAAAGCCCCAGGTATCATCTCGAAAAGAAATACTTAAGAAGACTATCAAACACTAAACGAAGGCACACTGGCTAAGTTCGTGAAGACTCAAGGAAGAACATAGTGATGTGTCCTTTAATCTAAATATGTGACAGACTTGGAGCCAAAGAAAATTAGAGACACAGAAAACTACGGGATATAAACATATTATAAAACAAAAACCAAGCCAAAGAGTCTTCAGAACCTTCATGTACAGTCTCCAAGAAAGCGAACGTAAACAGAAGAATGGCCCAACTCCTCGTTCATGTCAAGTAAGTTTGAATAGGGAGGAGAGAGTAAGAACACAAAATCACTTAGTTACTTAACTATAAATCTGACTACGTAAGGTTTCAAGATTTCCTCATATCATAAGCCTTTACTAGTTTCAACCATTCAGTGAATTTATGACCAAATCTTTTGAGGTGATGTGTTTGTTGCCAACTGAACCCTGAAACTATTATATACAAAGGGAACATTCAATAATAAATAAGGCAAAACACTTTCCCACAAGACCAATGAACATCAAAAAAAAAAAAAAAAGGACATCATGAACGTCATAGACTAGGGAAAAAATCCTGCTGATATTGTTGATCATCTTAGTTAGCTTTCATAGACCCTGAAAGCAATATGCAGCCTACTGGAACCTGGAATCAAAAGAGCAATAGAAAGTATCATTAATACCCAATTGTGAACCCTGCGAACAGCAATAATAACTGTCCTGTCAGCAGGTGGCTCTAGTGCAATAGTAGCTTAAATGTTACAAGAGTAACCATTTTCTCATTAAATTTAAGATCTTCTACACAGGATGGAACTCAGGCTGGGCACTATTGTCAGCCTGAGAACTTTGGCTAAACAGAACATGGTGACTGACAGATAATCAACTAATGTTTGCTAAATGGACATAGTATTAAAACGGCTCCCAAATGCTTTACGATTACACCTGTAGATTTCTCAACACTCATTTGAGAAGATTCTTTGCACAGTAGATGACTAAAATAAAGAGGCCCGTAAGCAGCAAAGGTGTAGAAACTAAGAGATTACAGAATGGTCAAACCTAAATTGAACTTGTATCTTATGACTTTACCTCCCAAGGCTCAGAAATTATCACAGAAGATAGAATGCGAAGAGTATAAGATCCAAAAGCTATGGATGACTGCAAGAAAACAGTACCTTTGGGACACACCAGGATAGCTACACATATGAAGTCAGAAGAGTTGTGATACAACGTGACAAAACCCTTGGAAATACGTGTTAGACCGAATCTGTATGGAGATGATAGTTGGCCTTGTAATCCTGCCCTAGCTGTGAGTTTATTTGCAGTTATTTGATTCTGGGAAAAGGAAACACGGCTCTCTGTAAGAGTGTAGTCCCTGGTATTTATAACCTGCTCCATTCGATGAACACACATCCAGGAATATTTAAGCAGAAAAAAAAATGGTTTTGATGGATATGACATGAGATTGACTTGATAGGTGTTGTATAGCATTTTCCTCTGAAGATAAAATGTGACATCCTAGTGTGAAGCTTCTTAAAACCTGAGCTGTAAAGGGGAGAGTAAAACAATAATATATTTTATAATGGAATTTTACAGGGAGACGAAACAATAGAGTGTTCCAGAGGGAGGTAAAACATTTCATACTTAGGGAAGCTCCATTCAAATAGGAAGTAAACAACTCAAAATAGCTTCAGGAAGGCCCATACACTGACCAGAAACCCTAGACCTTTCCCTCCTCAACAGTGTCCAAGCTGGAAAGACATTTGACAGCCTTTCTAATTTAAGCCAAGCTACAAAGGAAAATCTCAGAAAAGGACAGGCCTTTGGAAGATGTAGAGACCAAATGAACACCTAGGAAAATAAAAATAAAAATTAGCTAAGCTGCCAGGAAAAGACTCACATCACTGAGAAACCAGGAAAAGACACTTTCTACCCTGCTGAGTAGTAAGTTATGCTGTGTGATGCAGGTTTCTAGATTTTTCTGAACTGTCCCACGTACTTGAATGAGCTATGGTGATTCTGCCGACTTTCAGTCACATCTGTTCCTGTGACCCCTTGCCCTTATTCCTGTAAGCATCCCAATCAAATTCACTGGGTCACCAAGTCAAAGATAATGTCATCTGCACTTTGTTCTTTCACCAGTTTTCCATCTGGAGTGAGATCTTTGATCACATCTCTCCAGGTGTATAGTCTCACACAACATTAGGCAAGTGGAAGTAAATCTGGGATTGGGTGAGGCAAGTGAGGTAAAAGGAAACCAAACATGTAAGGAGGCCTCAATAAACTAATAAAAAGTTATAATAACATGCAGAAAAAGATATTACACTTCCAGTTGCCTTCAACATTAAAAAACAGTTTCATAACTTAGAGGAAGAGGACCAAGTAAAAGAAATAAAAGATTGGAAGTGTTAAGAAACAAGAGCAAGCCAAGTGTTGCCAAACAAGAGCATGGTAGCACATGCCTTTAATCCCAGCACTTGGGAGGCAGAGGCAGGCATATTTCTGAGTTCGAGGCCAGCCTGGTCTACAAAGTGAGTTCCAGGACAGCCAGGGCTATACAGAGAAACCATGTCTCGAAAAACAAACAAACGAAAAAAAAAAAAAAATAAGGAAAGAAAGAAACAGGAGTGAAAGATAAGATAGGTAAGAAATACTAGTTAAAAGATTCAGTCCCTGGTGAATTCTACCTTCCATTTGCATAGGAAATGGAATCTACACAGAGAACACATCTGTACAGGCAACATCGCATTATTAAGCTATTTAAATGTTCTATGAAAGACATGATCAAGAGTTCTGTTGTTTAACATATTTGATTGTTTTGATGCTTATCAAAATTTAGTTTTGGGTATATGGAGAATTTATAACATTTGAGGGGGATCAATGTAAAGAGAGAGCTGGTCATCCTATGTATCTTTATTAGCACTATGAAGTCAAATATTTCTACTGTCTTCTATTTTATAATTCATGATTACATCTATGTTTATTTAAGCTACAATGTTACACTAGGATCTTTCTATGTGACTTCTCTGTCTTTACTGCATTGACTTATTTTTTTGAGCATGCCCAAATTTACCAGCCCAAGCTGTATGTCTCTGTCCTTTCAATTTCCTGTCTATACCTGAAAAAAATCACTTATTTCTGTAGATCAAAGTAATTAAAAGGCTGGATGTTTTATCTAGATATGTACAATGCTATTAAATTGATGAGGACCTTTCAAATGCAAATTTAAAACAAGATAGTTTTTTTTTTTTCGTCTTAAGAAACTATTTTCATAAATCTCAAGTAGAGAAAACAATTGGCCCAATTTTAATCAGCTGATTGATTTTAAGGCCATTAATAAATTATACAAACAAAAATGACAAAAGACATAACCTTGTATCATTTATGTAGTTTTAGCCAAAATAAAGCCTTAAAATATCAAAACTATGGAGAGAAGAAAAGATGAAAGGAACTGTCAGAGGCAAAGAGAAGAATGAAGACAGAAAAACTGTTCCAATGATGGCCTTGAACAGCCTATGTAAGGGATGAAAACTTAAGAAATATTCTAGCTTAGAAACGAAGAACCTGTCATGAGAAGAAAGCTGTAAAAACTACAAAGAAAGCCAGAAGTTCAAAGGTAGCAAAAGAGTAGAAACTGCTGGAGAATTGTTTTTTAAAACTCTTATAGTCCCTAATTTGTATTAAATATTCATTGGCATCTTCCTGAGGTGAATATACTAACCATCCATCTCTCATTCCTCATTCTTTGTCAAACTTTATCTTCTCCAAAACTCTGATCATTAAGCTGTGTGTGTGTGTGTGTGTGTGTGTGTGTGTGTGTGTTTGCATGCACGTGCCCATGCTTCATCACTGAAGTACCTATTGACCATTGTTAGAAGATCACATATGTAACTCTAGTATACTTCTATGTTCTTTTATTTTTTTGCTATTCTCTGTCATTTATTCAGTACCCAATGTTGTAAGACATACAACCATGGAGATAGTAATAATCATTTTAATTAGAATATCAATTGTCTGCCACATTAAGAGGGCAACAACAATCACTTTGTAATGGAAGTTTGTTTAGTAACAAACACAAGGTATTTAGGATTACAATAAAATATTTATGAGGAAGATATCATTGAATAAAGTTATCCAATAATTTGTTATTACTTTTATCTTTGTTAAGTTATACATTTTGAAGATCTTTTTTAAAAATTCTTTAGAGAAAGTAAAACCTCTATGAAAATAACTTCACTTTCTCAAGGGTAGATTGTCATGTGTATATTCCTCTCGTGGTCAGTCTTCTAGCCACTATGTGATATCACTAGGTGCATTTGCAGAGGACAATTACTGTGTCTATTTTCTTCATCCATTCAAGACAGGAACATATAACAAAGTTCAAGGACATCAATTCAAACTGGGCTTCTGATTCCACAGGTGATAGATAACTTTGGGATTAAGTTTTGGCACACATGGACTACCTACGCCTCAGTTTCCCAGCGGGATCTACTGTCCTATAGAATCATCCCCCTCCCCCCGTGTTGGCAGGCAAGTTTTGCACTTTTACAGAGACTTGGTTGTTATGTCTTATGAGACATGTTGTAGTTGACACAGGCCACAGCTTTATCAAATGCTTTTGTGAGTGCTAACTGCTAGCCCTCTGCTAATCAACAGAGCCTAGGAAGGAGACACAAAAATGGTAACTCTGTATCCACAATAAGGGTACTTTGAACCTAGAAAATGCTATAAAATTAGTGACTTATTGAGTACAGTCACAGGTATAAGCTACTTATACAGTGACACTTGAACTTGTTCTGTCATTAAAAGAAACATTGTAATTTTTAGTTCAAGGACTAGGAGGTCTTGCAGAGTATGTGAAAGACCTTTGGTTCAGTCACTCTTACCAGAAAAACTTTTATTTTGATTAGGAATTTTTTTTTTTAAGATTTAATCTCCTTCTATATACCAAGCTGGATTTTAAGTCAGAAAAGTCATTCTACAATAGTCTCTTGAATGGTATGGTAGTTGTTATTTGGTATTAACTTCATCCATTTACAACTACCAATGTTTAGAATAATGCACCAATAATTCATTGGACCAAACCTTTGGTAACATAGATAAACTCTTTGTCTTTTAAGTTGTCTTTGCTAGTTTTGTGTCAATTTGACACAAACTAGAGGCATTTGGCAACAGAGATCTCTCATAAGATCTTCTTGTAGGAAAGCTGTAGTGCATTTTCTTGATTAGTGATCTATATGGATGGACAGAGCTCAATTGGGAGGAACTAATCCTGGGCAGTGTCCTTGGGGTACTTAACCTATATATCTGTGGTGCCTGGTTGGATGGAGTTGAAGAGTTGGCTGTAAGTAAAAGGAGAGAAAAACCATTAAAGTAAAACCATTCCAACTGATGGTACTTAACTGAAGCTGAGAAATTAAAATGATGAAAAGAAGAACCGCATTTTTGTGGGGAAATTTAGAAAGTGTTTTCTCAGAGTCTATACAAAGAATCCCTGGTCCACAGGGAGCAGAGCCTGTACGTTGTGATAGCAGTAATAGAATCTGAACTGGAAATGAATAATAGTTTCTTAGGTCATAGTGATTTGAAGGCATATGAAGGGGGTTATGAAGAACTGATGAGGTGAGACTTAGTAGCAGGATAGGCCAATGGAGGCTAATGATTAATGTGCTGCCTCTGTTGAAATGGAAGTCCTAAGATGGAGTAGGTCACAGGAAGAAGTAGAAGATTTGAACATGACTATAGGTTCAGGGTCAGAGTACCTAAAGAAAAGACAGGAATGGATACTGGAGAAGGAGCAACCCAAGTGCAGTGAAAGTCCCAAGATGCCAGTACCACAGGATGGTCACCAAAGACAGTAGCAGCTAGAGAGCTTCAGTCTAGAAGAAAAGCTATCTGTACTTCAGATGGTGGAGTTGGAGTTGACCAGGCCTCATCAGAAACCAGAAGATCATCAGTCCCAGAAGTCTGACACTGCTTTGCATTGTGAATTGTATGACTTTGCTTTGACCTAACTGTAACTGTGCCTGGCTGCCATACAGACACACCCTTAGCACACACCTTTAACCCCTGCAAAATTGATGTCTAATTGGAGAAAGATTTGACAGACAGGAAAGAGAGACTACTTAAGAGCAGTGCAAGGAAGAGCAAAGAGAGACTACTTAAGAGCAGTGCAGAGGGGAAGTTCAATTTGGGGCAGTTAAATTTAATGCAGTTGAGTTCGTTTGAGTTCACTCAGTTCTGCTCAGTTCCATTCAGTTCCATTCAGTTTCTGTGGCCACTGCTGTTTAGTTCATAGAGATCAGAAGCAGTTTTTCCAAGCGGAGCAATTTAGTAAGAAACCAAGAGAAGTCAAGTTGAATCAGTCATGTTAAAGACAGGTTTGAGCGAGAGCAGCTGAGATGAACCAGCCAGAGTTCAGAAAAAGCTAGAATCGGTAAGTTTGTTCAGCAGTAAGCCTCTGATTGGGCAATTATGTCTGGTGAGTAAAAGAACCTTTTGCATACAACAGTATGGAACAGTTGCGTATATAATAAATTTTCCCTCAAATGTTTCTGATGTATACTATAAGGCTCCATCTGTGTGTGGTAACTGAGCATGAAGAAGACAAATACTGAGAAATTATTAGCTCACATTAATCAATAGTAAAACACAAGGAGACCATAGCTTGAGTTTAATTTGAGTGGCAGTTAGGATAATTCATCTATGTTTGTTAAGTAAGTAAAACTTTTAGTAAACACTTTCTTGTGTAAATGGAAAGATTAATTGCACTGTTGCCCAAATCTACTTCATATGCAGGAAGGCTCATTTTTTTCTTTTGCTAAAAGTACATTAATCATCACAGATGAGGTTGTGTAAGAGTGTAATTAGTAACTAGATAATGCTTATAATGTATTTTCTTCAATGCCATGTGGCTGAGTTTTTTTTAAACCTGGATCCCACCACATGTGCATTTCATTATTAAAAAAGAAAAAAAAAAAAAAAAAGAAAATGGTAGAAACTACAACCATGATAAAAATTGTTTAGCAGGAGGTTGGTCGTTAAAGGGACTCTTCAACAAATGGACTTTCCTAGACATTTACAATTCTTGTGTACATTTTCCAAAATAAGATAAAGAAAGTTAGCGATAACGTTCTGTATTCCATAAGGAAACCTTCAGGAATGTAAATATAATCCGTTTTATTGGAGATGTAAAGATATCATTATCTTTGCCAATAAATATGACTACCTCAGGGATTTCAGGCTTTAATTAGACTTGAAAGAATAAAACCTAAGCACAATTCACACTGGAGAATTTTGTATTTATTCTAGCAGACACCAGCCTTTTATTTTGCATTAGATATGTGTTCTGCGAATAGGATTCATGACTCTTTCTTACTTGTTGCTGTTTGATTCTTGCAGTAACTTACAATTAAACGTGGTAAATGTGCATCCTAATGTCATGACTTCTCTAAGTCTAAAAACACGCAACCAAAATCTGGGGAAAGCAGGGAAATGCTTAGTTGCTTTGTCCTCCAAAGATTAGCTTTGTATCTACTGCAAACATAATTAGCAGCGATTTCAGAGACTCATAATTTCATGTAGACTTTCCCTTACAGCCGGACTTGAAGGACATGACAATTCAGAACACACAAGTCCCCTCAGCCATATTGCATAGGCATTTACCAGTGATTCTGGAGTCTTGAAACGGACGGTAACTTCTTCCCTAGGAACACAAACCTGATCACTCCTTATTTTTCACCTGGCAAATGAATGTACAAGTAGAACATTTAATGTCTCCATCCCTTAACTGTATGAAAGATTTAGAAGGAACCAGAATACCGTGAAATGATTACATTCTCTTTTTAAATTTATGATAATTTTAATGGCCCATGTCTGTAATGCACTTTCTATTATACAGCACAGTTTTACAGTCATTGTTTCATTTTTTTTCCCTCACAGCTCTTTGTTAATGACAAGTAATACTAATTCAGTTTAATAGAATGTGGGACTCATAGAAAAAGTGATATAAGTTAAGAGTTATAATCTCAATCTATTTCTGCAAATTTTCACTGAAGTTTTCTTTCTTTATGTATTTGCTTTGCTTTTATAGTAGTAATGAAACATGTTTTTCATGTCCGCACCAGTTTCAAGGTAGTATTTAATTAGCCAGTATTGAAAAGTGCTTTAACCACCAGTTTGTCTATTATCTGAATATTTATATAGTCATCAGAAATGGGTATGCTTTGTGTTATGACAATATATACATCTTGATGAAGATTAGCATGATTATTAAGTATTAAAATTAAATAAACAAATGTTTGTACTAGCTCCATTAAAAACCCAGATAGTGTATACAAAAGACAAAACTTGAAGGAAGGATGAAAGGAAGGAAGAAAGGAAGGAAGGAAGGAAGGGAGGGAGGAAGGAAGGAAGGAAGGAAGGAAGGAAGGAAGGAAGGAAGGAAGGAAGGAAGGGAGGGAGGGAGGGAGGGAGGGAGGGAGGAAGGAATCAAACTGTATAGCTTCATTTAAATTCCATCAATATCAACTTATATAACTGTCTCAGGGTTTTAGTTGCTGACAAGAGATACCATGACCAAGGTAACTCTTCGGCCAGCTTACAGTCTCAGAGATTTAGCCCATTATCATGGTATGGCAGCAGGCAGGCAGGCATGGTGCTGGAGGAGAATTCTACATCTTGACCCAAGCACAGCCAGGAAGAGATTCAATGTGTTTTACACTGGCCAGAGCTTGAGCATATATCTGACTTAAAGCCCTGCCTCTATAGTGACACACTTTCTCTAAGAAGGTCACATTGCCTCTAATAAGGCTATACTTCCTGGTAAAGCTACTCCTTTGGCCAAGCATTCAAACACATGAAATTATAGGCGCCAAATCTATTCAAACCACCACAATAACAAAAATAAGTTTATTTACTTTTTTAAAATACTGAGCCCAAATTTGTTGTGCTATTTGGTATTTCCAGACTAAAAAGCTATACTATTAAAACCAAATGTGACTAAATGCAATGGTATATGCAATGGAGAAAAGATTAGGGTAAGCCCTCTAAATACACACTGTTTATAAGTTAATATCTTACTATTTGAGCAGGTGACCCACAGGAAATCCTAAACCCAAATAAATTCTTTCTCCCATACATTGCTTTGTTCATGATGTTTTAGCACATCTTATTCTTGCGTCCTTATTCTTGTTCAGTACTATAAAGGTAAGACAAAATGCACAAACCTACAAATACATGAACAAAGTCACACTTACAGATACTGCTTTAGGACTACATGCAAGACTGTCTCCATCACCAATGCTATCCTGAGTGAGAAGTGTGCTAGCTAGCGCAATGATGTCACAAACCTGTGGGGGTAACCAACCGATATCTCATTTTTCCTTAAGGCCCCTTCCGTGGGATGGAACCCATATTCAACACTGCTCAAATGTCAATGAGCCTGAGACTAGCCCAGGGAACCTAGAAGAAAATTAATACTATATTTAAAAAAAAAAAAAAAACAATAAAAATGACTCCTCCTGACATTCTGCTACACTCATGGCACAACAATCATCAGAGAGCGATCTTTCTCCTGCAGCACAATGGAACAAATATAAAGACAAGAGAGAGAGAGAGAGAGAGAGAGAGAGAGAGAGAGAGAGAGAGAGAGAGAGAGAGAGAGAGAGAGGAGGGGGGAGAAAGATCTTGAAACACTCAATTTTAAATGGTATGTATCCATCAAATTCCTGTGCTCAAGTCATCCCCGTTGAGTCCTGGGTGACTTTAGCCAAAATGTGTAGCAAAGGAGAGTTAGATCCTGTAGAGACCACCTCTAGTAGATAGACATGGCCCCAGTTCGAGGGAAGGGGCCACTCACCCACCTCAAAGTTTTTAATCCAGAAATGTTCCTGTCCAAAGGAAGAGCAAAAACAAAAAAACGGAACATAGACTGAAGGAAGGGCAATCTGGGGATTGTCCCACCTGGGGATCCATCATGACTGCATACACCAAACCACAACACTGTTGCTGTTGCCAAGAGGTACTTGCTGACAGGAACCTGACCAATACAGATGTGGATGCTTGGAGCCAGCCATCAGACTGAGCTCAGGGACCCTGGTGGGGGAGCTGGCAGAAGGACTTGAGGAGCAGATGGGTGTTTCAACACCATAGGAAGAACAACATCGGGTGGCAGGACTACCCAGTGCTCCCAGTGACTAGACCACCAATCAAAGAGTGTAGAGAGAGGACTCCATGACTCCAGATATGTATATAGCAGAGAATGGCCTTGTCTGACCTCAACGGGAGGGGATTTCCTTGATCCTGTAGAGGTTTGATGCCCCAGTATAGGGGGATGCTGGAGCAGTGGGGTAGGAGAGGGTAGATGCGTGGGGGAGCTCCAGGCAAAGGGGAGGGAGGAGAGAGAGGTTGTGGAATGGGGGGGACTCGTTGAGGGGTAACCGGGAAGTGGGATATTATTTGAAATGTAAATGAATAGAATGATTAACAAAAATAATTTTCAAAATGGAAAAAAGTAATCCCTCTGCTGAGGGATCAGAGAACTCTGTGAAAGAGGAGGTGGGAAAAGTTCAAAAGCCAGAGGGTATGGAGGACACCAAGAAATTTAGCCCCCTTAAATCAACATGACTAGAGCTCATCTGAACCCAGAGAGACTAAGGAAAGATGCACATGGCCTACACATATCTGTACCAAGTCTTCTGAAAATATATTATAGCTTCCAGTTACATGCTTTTATAGGATTCCTGAGTGTCCAAATGAGTGGATATCTGATTCTTTGGTCTTCTCTTGGCTCTTTTTCCATTTGTTTGTTTGTTTGTTTATTTGTTTGTTTGTTTTTAGCAATTCCAATGTGTCCGTTTTGCTTTATCTTAACGTAATATACAGTACATATTATTTTATATATTACTGTTTCTTAGAAACCTGTTAACTTTCTAATGGCAGACAGAAAGGCAGTGAATCTGGATAGGAGGGACATGAGGAGAAATTGGAGTGAGTAGAAGTAGGGAAAACATAATCTGGATATGTTATGTTAGAGAATTTTTAATAAAAGAAAAAGAGTATACATTTAAAAATCACTTCCTGTTTCACTATAGTCCAAATCCCTCCCCAAAAACATACCAATCTTTTCTTTCATTATTTCTGAGCTCTGAAAATAACTTAATGATGTAAAATTATTTTCTTGAATCACTGAAGTCTAACAAAAAACCTCTTCCACGTTCCATGACCTCCTCCATCATTTGTAAAATAAATGTATTTCTGGCAGAATATTAAAATCTTTTGCCTGAAATAAGAAAAGCTAAAATAGGTTTAATGTTTATGTTACTGTATACTATTATTTTTGCAACATTTTTTCTTACTTTATATTGTTTATCAACATTTTCTTTCTCTCTCTCTCTCTCTCTCTCTCTCTCTCTCTCTTTTGTTTTTGTTTGTTTGTTTTTTTCTTTTTTTCTTTGAGACAGGGTTTCTCTGTGTAGCCCTGGATGTCCTGGAGCTCAACTGTAGACCAGGCTGGCATCGAACTCAGAAATCCCCCTGCCTCTGCCTCTGCCTCACAAGTGCTGGTATTAAAGGCATGTGCCACCACTGCCCAGAAACATTTTCTTCTCTTAAAAGCATGGATGTGCCTTGCAATACTCTCAGGGTTGCCCTTTCTACCAAAGGCGCATTATGTATATAATTTCTTCAGTTGTTTTGGCTCTGCTATATTTTAATAGCATAGAATATTATTTTGTCTCCTTTTGATCTTCACATAAATATGAGTTATTTGTTCATCACTTGTGGGTGATTTAGAAAATAAACCTCACAGATGTAACATTATACCTGTAAATTAAATTTGAAGTGTACATGGAGTACTCTAATATATTTGCCTTATAAGCATGCACAGAGGAAACTTATATATTAGAGAATATTCAACAGATAAACAAATGCCAAAACTGCAATTGCTTCTCTTACTGAAGGGTGTCACATGTCTGAGTTGTGAATACCAGCACTCATGCAATTCATTTGGTGTAGAAAATTAATTTCTCAGGTTACTTTACTCACATAGAGAATATAAAGATATTAGATTTTTATAAGTGTTGCTTAGCTTAAATATTTCCAGTAAAGCACTTTTAAATGAGCTTCAACATGATGAGAGGTTTAAGGAGACTGGTGATCGCTAATTTCATAATTTGTGGGTGTCTTAGTCAGGGTTTCTATTCCTGGACAAAACATCATGACCAAGAAGCAAGTTGGGGAGGAAAGGGTTTATTCAGCTTACATTTCCACATTCCTGTTCATCCCTGAAGGAAGTCAGGACTGGAACTCAAGCAGGTCAGGAAGCAGGAGCTGATGCAGAGGTCATGAAGGGATGTTACTTACTGGCTTCCTTCCCCTGGCTTGCTCAGTTTGCTTTCTTATAGAACCCAAGACTACCAGCCCAGAGATGGCATCACCCACAAGGGGACCTTCCCCCTTGATCACTGATCAAGAAAATGCCTTACAGCTGGATCTCTTGGAGGCATTTCCCCAACTGAAACTCCTTTCTCTGTGATAACTCCAGTGTTGACACAAATCTAGTCAGTACAGTGGGACAAAAGGAAAATGCCTAGTGAAATGGGAAAGACAGGATAATGGGCTTTGTCTGTGCCCATAGTTCCCTATGCTTGTTAGCCTCAATCTCTATATTTTTTACAATGTAACCCGAATAGTTTTCCAATTGTTCTGCACTAACCTCATTCCTACAGATCTGGTCTACTACCATCCCAGTCACTCCTTATTTGTTCCCATTTCTATCTCTCAACAGATCACCAAGTAAATGTTATTTTCAGGCATTTTTTTTATTATGTTATTCATGAATGCCATGTATTGTGATACTGTTTTTCTTAATAAATAAAGTTATTCATGGTTTTGTTACCAACTTAATGGTGTACCTTCCTTCAATTTGGTTTATGTCTAGTGTCTCCCAAAATACAGTGTGATATCAAGATTAGAATGTGGAATTACGTGACAATTCATCTTTTGTTATTAAAGTGAAGTCTGATGATTGCAGACTGAATGAGTCTAAAATGTTTCCATAATATTAATGATTGCTAATTTCATAATTTATGAAACAGAGGATCTCAGGGTTAGTAGATTGATTCTTAAACATCTGGTAAATTGGAAATGATACAAATCATTAGTTATTTCTCTTTCCTTCTCTTACTCCTCCTCCTCCTCCCCCTCCTCTTCGCCCTCCACCCGCTGGTCTTCCTCCTCCTCCTCTTGCTTTTCCTCCCTTTCCTCTTGCTCCTTCTACTTAGTCTTGCTTAGAACTATCATTTCAATTCTGGTCTATTGTAACTTTTTACTTCCTGATATTCCCAACAAACTTTCTCTAACACTCTGAATGTGCATAGTTTTAACTGTCATGTACTTTTTGGGACATATGTCTACAATAATTTCTGGATAACTTAATTAAACTAGAGTCTTCTGAATAAATATACTGAATCCAATTTCTCTTAGAATCACCCCCATGAGGCTTGCATTAAATATGTGACATTGCCTATTTCTGTACAAGTGACTCAGATGCATTGGACACTAACGAGCAATAGTCTGAACACACTGTTGATAATCTAGCTTTTGTATCATCACTCTTTATTGGATTGGCAATAAAATGTTGAATTTTAGTTTGTCCTTATATCTGGAGATAATTGTAAACCTCACTCTTTATCAAGGGGACTTCTCAAGTAGGAATGATTTTGGAGACCAGGATTATAAACCTTTAATAAAATCCACTATTACTCATAGATACTCATGTCCTTTGAAGGCATTCCCCCTGTACAAACAGAAAGAAATTTCATGTAAACACTAGTCATAACTGTATTACTGCTGAACTACAAAATGCCACTTACCTGTTAACAACTGCCTTATCATTTTTTTTTTCCAAAAGTATAAACAAGTGCTATATAGAAATGTTTAAATTATACCACTTCTAGTGAAAAGGTCGGCTCAGGAACTTTGGGAAGGTCATGGAACACTTGTTCTTCCAGCAGGGAGAGGCTAATTAACATTCCTCAGACCACAGTGGGGAGGGGTAACCAACCTGAGAATGGGGACACATTCCACAGAATGAAATGTTAGCCACTTTCAAACAAGGAAAGTCCTTGCCACCTCATTCCCTAAAGACCAATCAGTTTAAAAGTCATACTGTCCTGCCAATCACATTGTGCTTAATGTCTACTGCCCTGAGAACTGTAGTAGAGGATGGCCTAATTGATCATCAATGGAAGGAGAGACCCTTAGTCATGTGAAGGTTCTATGCCCCAGTATAGGGGAATGCCAGGGCCAGGAAGCAGGAGTGGGTGGGTTGGTGAGGAGGGTGAAGGGTGGGTATGGGGGTTTCAGAGGGGAAACCAGGAAAGAGGATAACATTTGAAATGTAAATAAAGAAAATATCTAATAAAAAATAAAAAATAAAAACTCACTGAATGAGCTTTACCTTCAGTGCAGGATGACCCCAATGTATTGGAACAATAAATTCCTCTTGCTTTTTGCATCCAGTCCTGGCTCCTCATGGTTCACTCAGGGGCCCCCAGTAAGCTAGGGTTCACCAGAGTCTTACACTAGAAACCATACACAGACAAAGGTAGCTGTTGAAGAATAATTTGTAAATTTGCACTTCTCACAAAACCTACCTTGAATTTAAATTGCTTTTCTACTGAAAGTAGAATAATTGTCTTCAGTTTGTCAAAAATTAATCCATTTAGATTCATTTAGACGTTGAGTAAGGTAACAAAATACTTTTATGGAAAACATGGTTTAATAAATTATATTTTGTTGTCAACAAAATCTGACCTGGATCTTTCCTTAGACATATATTCCGAGATTCATTGAACCAGTCTTCTGATGACAAGGAGCGTTGCTTAGTCACAGGCTTCTTTAGATATACTCCTGTGTGTGCTGTCAGGTTTCTCACCAGCATTTGAAATACTTGGACTATACACAACCACCACACTGTAACCTGACACATCTAAACCAGAGAAAATGTTCTATCTGTGCCTTAACAGGGTGATTATCACATGTGTCTACTATGTAATCCAACTTACCGAGTGATAAATCTCCAAACACTCCTGTTCTTCATAACATATTTCATAAGTCCCTTTAAAGTCCCTTTAAATATAAATCCTGGGTACACATTTCTTTGTAATGGGCTTTCAATGACTTCTGTTGGAGTTTCAGAACCCTGTGTAGACTTATTCCTTATCTGCCAAGTAAAAGAAAATGTCACTATTAGAAGAGGGATTTCTATCTTTGCTCCAGTGCACTGCTGGGGAGAGGGCAGCCTGCTGAAGCAACTCAGATTCTGGGAAAGATCCCATTTCTGACTCCAGTAATCCAGTGCCTGTCCCAACCGGGAAGAGTCTCAAGGCCTGAGCTGGCAGGAGAGCCATCTTTGTTCCAGTTTGCTTAGGCTCCAGTCTGCACAAGCAAGAGTGCAGATTGCAGAAGCTGCACAGCTTCAGGACAGACAGAAGCAACCTGGGACAGACCCTGTTTCGGGCTCCAGAAATTAAGGCACCTTCCTCTCCAGAGGAAGTGAAGTTTATTCACTCTCTGTGCAGGTGAGTGAATAAACTGCAGAGGCAACACATCTTCTGGGTCAGGCCCTGTTTTGGGCCTACATCTTCAGCAAGGAGGCAGATCTGAACACCAGGCCTCTGTGCACCTTCCCTGGAAAGCTTCCCTGCAGAGAGTAATCTGACAACTGAGACTCAGGAGAGAGCTGGACTCCCAGGACTGCTGACAGAGGCTAACAGAATCACAGGAGGAACAAGCTCCAACCAGAGACAACTATAACAACTAACTGCAGAGATCACCAGATGACAAAAGGCAAACATAAGAATCTTAGTAACAGAAACCAAGACCACTCCCCAACATCAGAACCTAGCACTCCCACCTCAGTCAGTCCTGGATACCCCAACATACCCGAAAAGCAAGAATCAGATTTAAAGGCATACCTCATGATGCTGGTAGAGGACTTTAAGAAGGGCATTAATAACTTACTTAAAGAAGTGCAGGAGAATGCTGCTAAAGAGGTACAAGTCTTTAAAGAAAAACAGGAGAATACTTCTAAAGAGGTAGAAGATCTTAAAGAAAGAGAGGAGAAC
>NC_034598.1:63087042-63097663 GCF_900095145.1 Mus pahari
GAAAGTGGGAAAACCCTCGAAGATATGGGCACAGGGAAAAAAATTTCTCAACAGAACACCAATGGCTTGTGCTATAAAATCAAGAATTGACAAATGGGACCTCATAAAATTGCAAATCTTCTATAAGGTAGTAGACACTGTCATATATATATATATATATATATATATATATACATATATATATACATATATATATGTATATATATATGTATATATATTCGTTTTAAATGTTTATAGACTTTTACTTACCAATTTATACTACCACTAGCAAGTTTTGTACTTGTTACAAATCTTTATCAACCTTCTTATATATTTTTTAAGTAGTTTGACTCTGTGTTTTCATCCATACAAATGTTTAAGGGATGGGCTCTACCCATTAAATGCAATGTTGGTTCCCAGAAAGAAACCTCCCCATTCTCAGAAGTATAGTGGAGGATAGATGTGGGGAGGGACACATAAAGGGAAGGGGGAATGGAAAGAGAGGTGGGGGCTCTAATCTGGGTGTAAAGTAAATAAATAAAGCAAACATGTTCATATTTCATGTATAAAATGAAAGTATTTGCTTTTAACCTACACATATCTTCCTATATATTTTAAATCAACACTAATATGATACTAAATAAAATAAAAGTTTTATTTAAGTTGTATTATGTTGATAGGAGAAAGATGACAATAAAACATTTTGTACAGATGTATTATAGTTATATTTCTTGAGTATTTTAGTTCTGTAGTTGATTGCAATACTGACTGAGTTGCAAACACAATTCAATAAACATGAGAAGTTATATAATTTCCAGTTAGGAAGTTGAATAACAAAAGAATTGCATGAGGTGTAAATTATAAAAAATTAAAATGTGAATGTTGTTGAATAAACAGAGCAAGCGCTCATTTGATTATTGATACAGCTGTTGTTGTATGATGCTGTCCTTTGTGTTATTATAAGTATTTATGATGAAGCTGTAAAAGTGCTGTGACTATTATATGTATTTGTAACATAAAATTTTATCTTTTTATCTTTGCCACTGTTTAGTAATCACCCAAGAGAAAAAAAATTTGCCTTCAGATAATAACTTTGTAAGACATACTTGAATTGAGAATATTCTGTTGACAGATTTATCATTGTTTATTGTTAAATTAAAATAAACCTATGCCACATAAAAGAATACATTTTGCAAACTTTCAGAATATCCATCACAATATTCCAATTTTTCAGGAAATTAATAATAAAAATAATGTAAAATTACTATCACAAATGTAAAATTATTTGTATAATAAGAGCAAAATTATCTACCTTATTACCCACTCATAATTTGCTGATTATAAAGCACAGACATTAATTTACTAATGGTGAATTAATCAATATGATTACAATAAACTGCTTGGATTTGGGGAAAGTACAGTGATGCAAACATTAAGAGCATGAGGAGTAATATTAATAATTTAAAAGGCAAATAATTTTAAACAGTTTTAATTTATCAGTAAAGGTGATTGGCTCATCTCATTATAATGAAGAATTGGCCTAAATTGTATAGATTATTATGCATTAGTGGTTAAGTCTGAGTTGCCCATAATGCAAGTTTTGCAATTATTGAACATGCATAAATAAAAGTATATCCCCTTGAAATCATTTAACCAAGAGTTAGTCCAGGTTTGAATTTTCTATTTTGTTCTCTCTATGTCCTGTGTTCTCTGTCTGCCCGTTCTATAAATTTGAATTTGTGTCTGCTTAAAGGTGTCTTGTGAGTCTGTGTGTTTACGTTTTTGTGCGTGCGTGCGTGTGTGTGTGTGTGTGTGTGTGTGTGTGTGTCTGATCATCTTTCTGTCTGAATATAGGTGTCTGTATGAATGTGTGTATGGGTTATTCTGTTTGAGTGTGAGGTGTCAGAAGCCATCTAGGAAAGGTTAAAGTCATGTAAATGAGGGCCTGCAATGGGTGAGCTCTAAGAATGCAGGGTCCACAGAGACTTCATCCCAGGATTGCTTATTGCTGCTGACTGCCTTTTGGTCACTATTGCATAGCCTAATGATTGCTAGGCATCAGCCCACCCTATTGGACAAATTCCTTGCAGATGAACATGAAAATGAACTCTCATGAGTTAATGCTGTTTAGATGAATTAATAACTTTATAGAGTTCCTGATTTGATTCAAATAATTTTAGGAAAAAATTAGGAGACCCTTTTAGTCGTTTTGACATAAATATGTGATAAAGATATAGTCAAGAATAGAATGTGCCCACTCCTCATAGAAGGCTGAATAATAAGGAATAGAAGGAGCTTACACGATAACACTAAAGAGGCTTGGGACAAATTTGTAATCAACGAAAAGCATTCATTCTAGGTTAGATCCAAGGATGAAGCCACAGGTGTGTACTATGATAAAGTGAGGCCATGTGAACTGTTGTTTTGAACTTATAATGAGTTTTGTAATGAAACACTGCTTTAAGCTCAGTTTTGATATCCTTCTGTAGCTTGCCTTTTGTGTAACATGTTATCTTTGAGGTAATTTTCTATAGAAAATGTTCTTTCTTTCATTCAACTTTTGTCTAAGAAGATATAAGGAGACCAGAGGGAATACAGCGTGGGTTGAGGGATTCAGCCCCACCCACTATATATATATATATATATATATATATATATATATATATATATATATTTGTGTATATGTATATGCATCTATGTGTGTGTGTTTGTCTATACATGTTAGGTATATGTGCACATATGTAAGTATGCATGAATACTTGTGGGGTTGATGAGACAGGTAATCAGGCTGACCAGAGTGTATGTATGTATGAATGTGTGTGTGCATCAGTGCATGTTGTCTGTGTAATGAGTTTTCTTTTACTTCTTTTCTTTTCTCTCTGTTTCACAAAGAGTTAACAAGTTTCTAATCATCTAGCCTGACCAGGGAGAGGTTCTTGAGCCAGAAAGAAAAGAGCCCTACCAATTAACCCTCTTTTCTTCTTTTTCCCTGCTGCTGAGCAGCAGGAGTTAATTACCAGCAGCCAATAGCTTTTGTTCATACACTAACAAAGCGTTATAGACACAAGAGTTGCCAAAAATAAATAAACTTTCGTATTTCTGCTGATTCGATACCCCATCCCATTGTTGACTTCCTCAAAGAATTGGTGTGGAGCTGGACAACTGTAGTGCCTGTATGTGTGTGTGTGTGTGTGTGTGTGTGTGTGTGTGTGTACACCCCTTTGTGTGTTTGTCTATTGTATGAGCTATGTATGAGTAGTATTTGTATATGCTATTTGTATATGTCTGTGAGTAGTGTTCGTCTGTCCCTAACAAGGGACTTTGCTTTGTATTTATTAAACAGCACAGGAAGCACAACGTGGAGAAGGAATGGAATACTTTACAGAAATATTTAGCAGATTTTCACAAAAGATGAAGTTCTTGGTTCCAATCGATCCCTAGTGACTCGGATAAGAAACTTCATCTAAGAAATATCATATTCAAACTTTAAGTTGATTTTAGGAAGTTATTTTTAACTTCTGTATTTGTTGCTTTCAGTAAATTATATACATGCTTTAATGTGGGTCAGAGGCATGGAACAGTACATACTGTAAGACTGTAGCCAGGCATTAGCTTAGGTTGTAAAAGCTGATTGCATAGGGAAACCAAGTTGATTGTTACTTTGTTCTTTCAAAGTTAAACAAATAGTTTGAGTGCACAGTAGGAGAGAAGTTTTAAGTGACAGCACAGGGATATTATTAACTTTGACTGTAAGTTACAGCGTAAGTTTCAATTTCTTAGAATGTAAGAGGTATTTTCAGAATATGGCCTCATCATACTATACAATAATCTTCATTGAACAGCTATGAAAAATAGGGTCATAGGAACAGAGAAAGCAATTCAGTAAAACTTGAAAATTTGATATTGAATCTGCTAAGTACTAGAATGTACAATGGAAAAAATGTGTGAAGAATAGAGTTATGTGTACAATGTTATCATATATATGTGTGTGTGTGTGTGTGTATGGTTATTAATTTTATTATTTATCTGCTGGAACTTTTGATCACTTGTGTTTTCTTAAAGTAATAGTGCAGTCATGGAGTTAGCTTAAAACGTATTTTTTCATACATTATATTCTGCATACATTTTATACTCCGCTTCCCTCTCCCAATGCCAAGTATTCCTCTCCTCCACACCTCCCCTTCCAATAAGATCAATGCTCTTTCTGTCTCTGATAAAACAGTGACAACAATAACAACAGTAAAAACAACATAAATGCATAACAAACAAAAACAGCCATCTAAGGAATAATAATAAAAGAAAAAAGATAAATCAAAAACAAATTGGAATATGACAAAACAGCAAAACAAGAAGAAATACAAAGAAATGTGTCACACATATACACAAAACCTTCATATAGACACAGATATGCACACATTTGCACCCACAGGAGAAATATCATAAAAGCCTGAAACCAAAGTTATAATATATACACAAAAGTCCTGTAAGTTTAAAAAGAGCAGTGCCCAGAATTAACGTTACAGGACCAAGCATCTCCACAGGTGCTGCAGAGTTTGTTTTCTATCCACCATCTACTGGGAATGGAGCCCAACAGAAGGAGTGATTTGTTTTCCCAGGGAGACTCCATTGGAGAAAACTACTCTTCAGTTTCAAGTAGCATTCAATTAGTGATATCTTCATGGTTAAAGATGAAAGCTGAGTCAACTTCTTTCAGCTCTAGGACACAATATGGTGAAGAAGTACGCCACCCCTGTGCCTGCTGCCAAAGTCTCTGTGAGTTTATATGTGTGCCAGTTTTGTTTTTTCTTGAGGGCCCTTATTCCTTGGTGTCCTCCATTACCTCTGGCTCCTACACTCTTTCCACCTCCTCTGCTGCAGAGTTCCCTGATCCCTGGAGGGAAAGAATTCATGGAGACTTGCCCTTTAGAGCTAACTGTTCCAATTCCAAGGTCTCTCACCCCCTTATTTTTGTGTGACTGCAGGTTGTTACATTTGCTCCCATCTTCTATAGGAGTAAGCTTCTTTGATGATGGCTGAGACCAAGGCACTGATCAACGAGTATGGTAGAAGCTGCATTTACTTCAAGTGTAACTAGCTTGGTAATATGCTGGTGTGTTCTACCATTGCTCTGATGGAGCACTGTTTAATTTCATTGTGATATTTTTAGAAAAAAGGTGAAATGAGTGTTTCAGAGTAAAATCCTTCACAATCTGTATTTCCATCCATTTAAGTGGTTCTGCCATTATTTTTATCAAGTACTTCACCATGCCTCTTAATGAAATTACCATAACATCACTAACATGAAGCTATCTCTATGCAGAATATATAAAAAGGGAGAGCCGGGTATGGTGGCGCACGCCTTTAATCCCAGCACTCGGGAGGCAGAGGCAGGTGGATTTCTGAGTTCGAGGCCAGCCTGGTCTACAAAGTGAGTTCCAGGACAGCCAGGGCTATACAGAGAAACCCTGTCTCGAAAAACCTAAATAAATAAATAAATAAATAGATAAATAAATAAATAAATAAATAAAAGGGAGTTTCATTTTGGTAGTTTTCAAGTTAGTTTATATAATAGAGGAGGTAACCTACCTGCATGTGCAAGCACTCAGTTTTCGGTGTGAGTAGTACATTTTACTTTTTGGTGCATAGCTGAGGATTCCTTCTGCTGATTTAAGTCTGCAGCACAAGTATGTCAGAAAAGTTCATTCCAAGAAGCAAAATTTTGGAACTTCCAAATCTGATTGTTCACTGAAGAATTTTATTCAAGATGACTTGGTGCAAGGAAACAATCTGTCAAAAAAAATATAAAGAGAATACAATACAGCTTAAGAGATTTTAATGTGTTGATTATGTGGGACTGAAATTGATGTTCACATATGATTTCAAAATATGGGAAGAATATGTGATTAACATTTCAAAACTTAATACATAAACCATAGTATACAGTTATACATAATAGACTTGTGCAATTAATTTTGATAAACAGAAAATAATTTGTAAGTTATTGAAAATACCCTCTTATTCTCATCAATAACACTATAGTGCAAAAACATTGACCTTCAGTATTATTTGACTTTATTTTCTTTTTATTTGTTTTGGAGAGCTATGCATCTTGGAGAGCTTTGGCCATTTTGTTTTATTAAACTTTGAATCTGATGACATGGGAAATATGGAGAATATGGATCTAATTTCTTTCCTGCTCTCTTTCTTACCCTCTTACCATGGATCTTAGCATCACTGTTCACTTTGTGCTCTTCAGTTTCCAAGTGATTATAGCATCGGTACCTGTTGTCAAAAGGCACGCAATACCATTCAACATTTATTGCAGATTTCTTATGATGTTCATGTACAATTCCATTCTTTGACTCAAGTCTCTCTCACCAATCATGTTAACAATTAAAACTATCTGATATGATGATTTCTCTTCTCTGATCTACATTACAACTATACCTCACATTATTTATATGTTTCATCTTTACTTCCATCATCTTTTTCCCTGCAAAGAAACATGGCAGTGGAAAGCACAGTGGATGATATAGGTATAGACTTCTATTGATAATGAAATATTTATTTGCTTTCAATTATCTTATATCTATAAATGCACCACACTAAAATTTAGTGAATGTGTTAAATAAATGACATAGCCGGGGGAACATCCCCTATCATTCTACCTACTATATTCCTCTTATTGGATAGCCCTCTCTTTTTAAATTTGAACTGTACTTTGCTTCCATCTTCTACAAAAGAGAATAAAACAGACATAATAAGTTTATCACAGAACTGTCTAAAACAGTTTGTCTCTTCAGGACCTTCCTTCAGATTAATTACTAAGTGGGTAAGTAATTACCTCATTGTAGACATTGCTGGGAAAATGTAGGGATGAAATAAGCCACACCAGCAGACATGGGTGTTGCTGGATAATTGGCTAAATTTTCATAGGACAACAGATTTTATTAAAAAATGAAAATAAAAAAGTCCACAAACTCAGGAAAAATCCTAAACCAGAACTGTGTAAGATAAATGCCCACAAGCTCATACCCTAAAACAAAAAGAAAACCTTGAGAAATAATCAGTGATTTCCTCTAAAGTTTTGACTTTAAGTATAACCCATCATCACAATATATAACAAATATATACCTAACTCAACATAAAATAATCTTATATATTTAACTGGCTTAATAATTAAATAACATGCAGAGATTTATTATGTCTCTTTTTCTGAGAAAGCTTAAAGTTTTCAGAGGAGGTAAAAGGATGCCTAGTCTAGAATGCTTTATTTTCAGAACATTTAAGTACTCATCTCCTTTCAAGTGAAAGGGATGACAACTGAAGACAAATTTAGGAAATTATAGGTGAGAAGACCTTTAAGGGATCTTTAAGTCATTTTGGTTGAATAAACTTCTTAGTTACTGTTCTCTTGCTTGTTCTGTTGACTCCATGACCTTACAAAACTCTTACAACTCTTAAAACTCTTACAAACTCTTACAACTCTTACAAAAGAAAATAACTAGTTGGGAAAGTGCTTACATTTCAGAGAGTCAATCCATGATCATCATCACAGAAAGTAGAGAGTGTGGCACTGGAATTGAGAGCTTTACATTCTGATTCCCTGGGAGTAGGCAGGGAGAAACTCTAAGCTTTACCTGGAATTTTGAAACTTCAAAGCTTACATCTTGCAACATACTTCCTCAAAAAGAACACACCTACTCCAACAAAGTCACACTGTCTAATCCTTCCCAAACAGTTCTACTAAGTGGGTTTAAACATCCAAACATAGGAGCCTGTGGGGGCCATTCTCATCCAAACCATTACATCAATCAAAAGTCTGTTAACAGCAGTCTAATAACTGCTAAAACTCTAAGTCCTAAATCATTGAATTGATTATTTACTAAGAAAGGACTTAGAAACAGCTTATCAGTATCCAGGACTATACACAGAAACATGATTTTATAGAACATGCATATTCAAAAATTACACTGTGAAAGACCATTTTGATTTATTGCAGAATTAAATGTATATGTAATAAGTTGTATTTGCATACAAAATACAGCTTATTTTCATAAATGTGTGAACACAAGAAATCACATTTATCCATATCTTTAAATTATGAATTTTAAACACTCATATAAATGTGAGCAAGTGCAAATCAATCAAATTCTCTTTGGGATGGCTATTCACTTGTAAAATGAAATCCAGCCATGTAAATATACATAGTTATAAATCAGAGTGAAGCAGAACTTTTATGAATATGCAAATTGACAAAGAAACTTGAAACTCACACTATCTACTAATCCAATTACCAGGAAGCTGATTGCCAATCTGATTCAAGCAAGTGAGGAGGACTGCTTCATTAAGGCTAATGGCTCCCGCTGGCTAGAATTGAGTGGGATTACCAACTGTTAAATTTTGGTAGCCCAATCAAAAGCTTGCTAGCAGCAGTCTACACATAAAACCCATTAGAACTCCAAGGATGATGAATAATTCTTTCCTAGAACTAAGATTCTGGAATGGAAGTTAGAAGGCTAAAGAAACAAGGCTCTCTCGGGGGCAATAAATAGTATGAAAAGGTCTTCTGGCAGAAAAGAGTTACAGATGGAACATGAGATGTCTTTATCTGACGGAACGACATGAAGCTCAGGATACTAAAATTGAAGGAAGGAACAGGAAGGCATTTCTCTAGTTCTCTCTTTTTGCTACTAATTTCTGATGCCTAGTGACTACTATGGTAGATTGAATATAAAAGTACAAGTAAAAGAATAAATATTCAATGAATCTTGCCAACCTGACGACATTCTTAGTATTTTAAAATTAGTAGCATGTGTGCTTAAGCTCTTCAAAATATTAACAAAACACAAACAAATATAATAAAATAAAGTTGAAAAACACAGCCATCCTAGAAGTGTTTGTGTGTTTTGGTGAATTAATAAAGTCTGTTTTCATTAAAACATCTGGGGAAAGGCTCATTTACCTGCATTACTTTTGTCCTTTGCTACCTGGGTCCTTTAAGGTCTACAGCATCTGGACTATCTAAACAATTGGGTGAGAATATCACATTCAAATATCTCACAGGTAAAACGTCTCCTTTCCAAATTCCACATACCATGCTACTATTGCTGTTAAGTACATACAAATTACAAAGAAATGCTTAGCCGTCCAGGATGTTTGCCAGGAGTTTTGAGCTTCTCGTAGGACAGGGATTTATGAATCAAAGCCATCTTTGGACGGTTGTTTCCCTATGACAGTATCCGAGTCTGAGTTTCAAAAATTGTACAAGAACTATTATGGCAAAAAATTCTGTTTCAACACTTTAGAATACAGTGTTTGCTTGAGACAGATCTCTCACACACCTATCCCCATCCCTTCTCTCTCTCTGAATTAACATTTGTTGACTCAAACAATCAGGATGATGTAAACAATAATTTTATACTCTGGTGAGCAAAGGAGTCAACTGGTTTCAGTGACAGGAAAATTGCAGCACTTCTGACAAACATATTACTAGAAAAGAAAATGAGTCAAACTAAATTTTACATCAAGGCTCAAGCCAACAAACACATTTTTATGTTGGGCTTTGATTGAAAGATGAAACCATAAAAAATCAATAACCTGTTTAAAGAGTAACAGGTATGTTTCTAAAATGATACTTGGTATAGAAATGAATCCTGAGAATTCCATGGAGCAAAAAGAAAAAGTTAGTCTATAATTTTTTTTTTCATTGTAATGCTCTTCAAATTTCCATGTCATCATTACAAATAGAATCTGTGAATAAGACAAATATGTAAAACTGTCTAATTTGAGTGTTTTATGCTAACAGTTATTAGATATGTAACAGAACAGTGCCTGCTTACTTTTCTAGCTTCTAATGGAGGAATGGGGACACCATTTAACTCTATGCTCATTTTCAAAAGCCTTCTATATTTGTGTGTTTTTTTCAGAGACGTAAAAGTTAAATGTGAAAGAATGCATTTAAACAATTTGTAAGAAAAGAGCCACACAATGTAAAACTTTAATATCAGAATCCATTCTGGAAATAAAACAGTATGGAGTTAAATGTTTTATTTTATTTCTGAGTGGACACAGAGATGGCATTTTTTTGAATGACTAGTTTCAAAAGAAGGTTTGTAACCCAAACATGTGTTCAAGGCTGGTGTTTTAGATCCTTAATTTGCTGTGCATGACATCCGTTGGAACAGGTGCAAGAAGACAGAAGTCAGTAAATATCACTCTTCGGATGGCTGATGGAAAGCTAGTGTAGTCAAGGAGCAGAGAACAGGAGCTTAGTTGGGCAATACTCGCTGTGGCAGCAGCCTCTCAGGCAGCTAGGAGTCTGAATACACAGTGCAAAAAACTTATCTGTCTCAATGTCTTTGATACCCATATCTATGTATTACAAGTGAAATTCCAGGAGCCTTATATCCTCCTGTGCTATTTATGGTGAAGACTGATCTAATCCCACTATGCAACGTAAATAGGGATTGCTTTATAAGATGGCCATTCAGTGCTCATCCATTTATATACTATCACCAGCCTGCTGTAAATCTTGTAACTTACATCAGGATTCAATTTGATACGATGTCCTAAATCTACGGCATAGGGAACAGAAATTCGTTTTTTTTTTTTTTTTTTTTTTTTTTTTTTTTTGGTTGTG
>NC_034598.1:63097879-63130535 GCF_900095145.1 Mus pahari
TTTTTTGGTTTTTCGAGACAGGGTTTCTCTGTGTAGCCCTGGCTGTCCTGGAACTCACTTTGTAGACCAGGCTGGCCTCAAACTCAGAAATTCGCCTGCCTCTGCCTCCCGAGTGCTGGGATTAAAGGCGTGCGCCACCACGCCCGGCTAGAAAGAATTATTACAATATGAAAATATCGTATGCAAATGTGGATTGTGAAGCTGTGGCATGTCATGCCTGGATTTTATTTGCCAAGTTTATCAACTCTGTGTGACATGTGGAAGTTGTTTCTTCATTTGGTAGATATAGTTTCTCCACTACTCTGTATTTTTCAGTATGAACTTTTATGTCTTCTCACCTTTATTCTCATAGTTCTACTCACAATTTTAATCAATTTTCATCATAAATAAGGACTTATCTTGACTTTTGTCAGTAATGTTTGCAGAGTAGGATACAAAAGCATACTCACTAACATTTTCCCCTCTTCATTACAATTTCATAGATTATTTTTTAAATCATCAAGATCTTAGGACTCTCAGAATATAAATTGTACTTCCTATGAAAAACTATAAATTAAAAAAAATATTTGAAGAAAACCTCCTTTGAATTGTTTTTGACACGTCTAATTTGCAACGCTAGTGTCTCATTCTACGTAATGGTTTTGGGCTACAGTTGACCACTGTTAGCTGCAAATAAGAAATGGAATTTGTGGTAATATAGAATCGGCATCTTCAGATATTGCATCTGATGTTGATTTTCTGACAATATTCAATATCAAATAATCTAGATGATCCTCAAACTTTTACTGACCAATTAGAAACTTTTCCTTTAGACAATTTAATGCTGCCTTATTGTTGTCCAACCATGGAAGAAGGAAGAAGACTACAACACTTCAGTTTGCAATGACTTTGTACAAAAAAAAGATTTTAATAAAAAGGCTTCTCTTCAGTCCCACATGTTTTTAGTTCATCCTTAACTAAATTATGTGACCTAAAACATAATTTAGATATAAAAATGACAGTTTTTGTCAAACAGACCACTAAGTTTATTTGTGCATTTAATTTTCCTGTATTAAAAAATGATCTAATGATTGATGCACAAAAGTAACCCCAAGCACAAAATCATAAAATTTAATTGGTTTGAAAGTTATAAGTGAAAGGTCACCATCACTTTCACATCACAGATAATAATATCAAATGTACTTTTTACTAAGCAAGAAAAATTACACCCAAACACACAGTCTGCCAGAGAAACCGCTTTCCTTTCCTTAGGGCTGTTCAGAAACCTTAGTTAAGGAGAAACCTTTCAGCCTCTGTTTACCTTAGAGAAGTAGTCGCTGATGACAAGGAAGGTTGTCGGTAGTTGTGATTTCTTATTTTACCCAGTGAGAACTGATTTTGTACTGATTCTCATATCAAACCCTCATCAGTCAACACTGATTTGTATTTTGCTTACTTTTTTTTCTTTTACTTGCAAGGACAAGTATAAAAAATGATAGACATTCTTTAATGTGAATGCCGAGTTATACTGTGAATATAATTGCATTTCAAATATATAATTCCTTACTTTTGGATGACCTATTATCAGTAAGATTCCACAGGTGTGAATATATAAGAAATAAAGATAAATAGCCCCAAAGATCAGGATACCCACTATACAATTCACAGACCACATGAAGCTCAAGAAGAAAGAAGACCAAAGTATGGATGATTCAGTCCTATTTAGAAGGGGGAAGAAAATAATCACAGGAAGGCAGAGGAAGGGAGTGACATAGGAGGGAGAGAGGAGGGGGAGAGAAAAAGGGAGAGGCAGGATTAGGTGTGAGAGGAGACAGTAAAAGAACAGAGGGTCAGAAAATTGAACAGAGGTGTGTAGCAGTGGGGAATCAGGACCTGGGGTAGCCATTAGAAAGTCCCAGATAACCCGCTCCCGGGACCCAATAGGGATGACATTAGCCGAAACACCCAACAAACGAGGAGAGAAAACCTGTAGAGATCATATTTGGTGGATAGGCAGTGACCCTGGTTGAGGAATGCTGCCACCTCAAGAATTTTAACCCAGAATTGTTCCTGTCCGAAGAATGCAGGGACAAAGAGTAGAGCAGAGACTGAAGGAAAGGCCATCTAGAGGCTGTCCCACTTAGGGAATCCATCGCATCTGCTGACACCAAACCCAGACACTATTGCCGAGAAGCCCTTGTTGACAGGAGCCTGGTATAGCTGTCTCCTGAGAGGCTCAGTCAGCACCTGACCAATACAGATGTGGATTCTCACAGCCAACTGTAGGGCTGAGAACAGAGATCCCAATAGAAGAGTTAGGAGAAGGAATGAAGGAGCAGAAGGGAATTGCAACCCTGTGGGAAGAACAATATCAACTAACCTGACCACCCAGATCTCCTAGGACTAAACCACCAACCAAAGAGTATACATGCAGGGACCCATGGCTCCAGCTGCATATGTAGCAGAGGATGGCTTTATCTGGCATCAATGGCAGGGAAAACCCTTGGTCCTGTGGAGACTCAGTTCCCCAGTGTAGGGGGATGCTAGGGCTGTTAGGCAGAAGTGGGTGGGTGGGAGAGCACCTCATAGAGTTAGGGGTGTGGGGGATAGAATATGGGGCTTGTGTAGGGGAAACCAGGAAGGGAGAAAATATTTGAAATTTAAATAAATCAAATAAGCAAGAAAAAAGACACAAGCATTTGGATGCATTTAAAATAAATAGTTGAAGCACAGTCTAGTCTTCACATTTCTAAGTTCTTTTTTGTGTATTCTTTGTAGTTGGTAATATTTTTATAGGTATAAGCAGTATAAACATATTTATCCTATATGATCACAACTTTGGTGGTTATGCAGATGCAATGAAAATGTTTAGATCTTCTAACCTGCATGATAGGTCTTTGAAAATACAAGGTGGTTTTCTGGGTTTTATCCATAGGCTCTACTTTCCTTTATGACTGAGACTCCACCTTTGCTCTGGGATTATAATGATGTCAGTTTCTCTAGCATACCCCTTACCATTTGCAACTCTCAGCCTTTGTTATGATTGATAGCACAGTAATGCATCAGAATGAATCTCCCTCTATTTTACAGAAACTGGGCTATAGATTTAAAAGTGTGATTTATAAGAATTGAAAATTTATGGAAAATGGAAAATATTAGCATCTTGAAAGAATGGTTTGTTGTCCTGTTGTCAAAAACAATAATATATGTAGGCATGTGTGTATAAATATGCATATGCATACATATGTCCACAGAATTTATAAGAATTGAAAATGCACAAAGTTCAAACAAAATAAACTTAATATACTATGTCATAAAGACTAATAAGCATGAACAAGAATGTCATGAAAATTTTATGATGAACAGGAAAAAATAGGCATATTTAGAATCATTAAAAAGTGTACTTATGACACAAGTAATTTGTTGTCTGGGTAGCTCACTTTCATCCTCTCAGTGATAGGATATCTTGAGACTTACCTTGTACACAGTACAGTTACATAATACATGATCCAGACTTCTTTGTAACATATGACCCTATTAATAAAGAGTATTAAATGAAAAAATAATTACTCAATTTAAGTGTAATGTTCTTAGGAAACCAAATCACCCCCTGTGGGATGTCTCTCAACTAACCCTGGTCTGCATATAACCTGAAGGTGGTTGTACTGTGCAGATTTGAACTAAGAAAGCAATGGCACAATACAAACAAGGTAACATAGTTGACCTCATGATTTAAGGTTTCCATCTCCAGAATTATTTACTAACTCGGACTCTGTGAGAAATACATGCTATTTCTTTTTAAATGACCAGTATTTTTGAATGTATAGTTCCTATTCATCAGCAATACAAACTGCATCTTGCACTGTTTATCCATAACTAATATTTGATTCAAATAATTACAACAAAAATTACTGTGATGGATTATTTTATTTCTTTTCAAATACTACGTTCTCCAATAATGAGATATTTGTGCTCTAGAAAACTGCTAAAGTTTGAATTTAGTTTATTTTGTACTTTGGAGACTAGAAAAGGAACAGACAAATTTACACATAAACAGAATGATAACGAAATGAAAGAAAAGGAGTCAAATGATGTCCTGCGACTAGAAGATACATTGTTTCATTGTACTAGTGCCTGTCTTAATTTTATTACTCCTCATACTCATATTATTAATATCAAATTACTTTCTATAGTCATAACATGAATTAAAGCTATTATCTTAAAAGTGTGATATACATTAGATCACTGCTGTTATGTGAACTTGAATAGCTGTCAACCTGCTGCTATCTGATTGACTTCATAATTGATATAGAAGATTCAGAAGCCATGGCATTTGAACAGAACATTATGAATTTCAAGAATATTATCATAACAGTCCTGCTGTTTCTAATTTAAGGAAATAAAAAGCCACCTATTGTTCTCTAGTGTGTGATCTGCGGACACCATGCCACTCCTTTATCCCACTGTTTGAAATGAGGAGATAATATTTTTCTCTAACTCTGGTTTTCCTGTTTTTGTTGTTTGTTTTCTTTTTTTTTAAACGAACCAGACATAACATGTTCTTGTATAGTTTTGACAAATAATTCCATTTGACACATTAAAGTTATTTTAAAGTATACAAAAGAAACTATTGGGTCTGGAGAAATGACTAAACTCTTAAGAGTAATTACTGCTCTTGCTGAGAACCTGGGATTGAGTCTTAGCATCCAGCTAGAGGTTTACAACCTCCTGTAACTATAGTTCTTGAGGAGCTACCACTCTGACCACTAATGGCACTATTAATTTACATACAAGCAGACATACTCATGTGTACACACATGTGTGTGTGTGCCACACCCACACGTTATGCATAAAGTAAATATTTCAAAAAGATTTCAAGAGTAAAGCAATTAACAGAATGGAAAACATTGTATACCGAAGCCAGACTCAATTGATGGCCTTGTTAAAATTTTATAAAATGTATATAAAAGATAAAATAAAATATCTTAATTAATACATCTGCATATGTAGAAACATGTGCTTTAGATCAGAAGAATATAATTTTCAATGGTAGTGAGTAGTAATTTTCTTGATTTTCTTTAATAATACTTTCATCCCAAGAGATATTTACCTATTTATACCCTGTGGAGGGTAATTGTAGCACCTTACTTACTTGTTTCATTCAAAGGAAGTGCTTATTTTAAGACTCTAATAGAACTCTTGATATAACTCTGTAGCAGAGCACTTAGCTAGCAGGTACAAAGCCTAGCGTTCAAGGTCAGTACCACAAAAATAGAGTGCTGCTAGTTTATCTCTTATTTCTGCAAAGTCTTTGTATCTATTCATTAATTGAAATGAAGTGGGCAGCTCTCCTCAAGTTTAATTATCTAGCTGAGGGTCATTATTTAGAATTTCCTCGCCTCTGGTCTGTCAAGTGATGATTTCTATATTAGTTCGTTGCTATGATATAAATTTGCATGACTTGATGTCAAGGCATGGTTGCAAATATTGTTTATAATTACTGAATTGTGAAGCTGTCTTACATCAATGTTTCAGTGGTTTGGTATGTGATCAAATCCTAAACAAGAGGCATCTGGCTTGATTCCGTTTTTTATTGTTGTTGTTGTTTTCTTTTGTTTTCTTCTATTCTGTTCTGCTGTTTGTATGTTTCACACATACCTAAGGTGTTCTGCATTATTTTTAGAGTCTCTTCATTTTTCATCAGTTTTCAATACTACAAGGGTATGAGATATTGGGGTATGGATATGTGTGTTTGAGTTTGTATGTGATGCAAGGTAGAGGAGAGCATTCTATAGAAAGCATTACTGCCTATCTTGATGTAAATACATATGTGAACTGAACATGTCAATACAGAAATTGAGATAAGTTTTATTCACCATGTCAAATAAAGGAAACTGGGATTAACTTGCATTGCCATGGATGGGTTGGATATATTGTGAGTTGTATCTCCCACCATTAGCAGATATAGTCACGTTGGAAGTTTTTTGTGTTAGCATCTGCCACTCTGAAGGAAAAAATGCCAGCCTCACAGATGTTTGACTATAGTTTTCATATTATACTACTGTTACAAAGTGTACTTCAAAATATTCATAGATTAATGGGTTCCATTTCTTTTTATTTTCTGTAGCATTAACTAACCAGTACCCCCTGAGTTTGTGTCTCTAGCTGCATATGAAGCAGAAGATGGCCTAATCAGCCATCATTGGGTAGAGAGGCCCCTTGGTCTTGCAAACTTTATATGACCCAGCACAAGGCAAGGCCTGGGCCAAGTAGTGGGAGTGGGTGGGTAGGGGAGCAGAGGTGGGGGGAGGGTATAGGAAACTTTCGGGATAGCATTTGAAATGTAAATAAAGAAAATAATAATAATAATAATAATAAATAAATAAAAAAGAAATTGCATATTCTTTGCCTTTTTTCCCTACTAGACTTTTCCAACTTCCTTCCCATGAAATAGAAAAGTACAATGGAATATATTTAAGTTATACATCATGATATTTTCATTATATACTGAAAATAATCATTCCAATCAATGTCACTGCCTTTTGTAAATGTAATGCATTTGTTTAGTTGAGAACACTTAAGATATAACTCTCTATTTGGTGCAGTTAACTTACATACATGTACACATGGGCACACTCCGTCTCCCTCTCCCTCTTTCTCTCCCACTGTGTCTATGGGTGTGTCTGTGTGTGTGTCTGTGTGTATGTGTGTGTCTCTGTCTGTGTGTCTGTGTGTGCTTNTGTGTGTGTCTGTGTGTCTCTGTATGTGTGTGTGTATGTGTGTCTGTGTGTGCCTCTGTGTGTGTGTGTGTGTGTGTGTATCTGTGTGTGTGTATCTGTGTGTCTGTGTGTCTGTCTGTCTGTGCCACATGAGTCCAGGTGCCCATTGAGACTAGAAGACACCAAATCCCCTAGAACTGGAGTGGGGGACAAGTAGTTGTGAGCCTACTGATGTGAGTTCTTGGAACAGAATTCAGCACTTCTGGAAAATTTTTAAGTTCTCTTAGCCATGAGGCTTTCTGCACAATTTTTGTTTTTATTACTACTAAATAAAACCCTTCTCTGTATGGATAATAGACCTACCTGTTTATATACTAAATGAAACTGTGTACTTTTCAATGAACATCTGCCCACTTCTACCTGGTAACCTCTAACAATCACCCTTAACTCTGTTTCTAAGAGCTAAACTTTTTGTATTCTGTTTTGGTTTTCAACTCTCTACTTACCATTTTATTTATCACATCTTTCAGGTTAAATCTGATTATAGAAAATCACAGATTCTTCTTAACTTTTAATGCATATATATATATATATATATATACATATATATATGTTTGTATATTTATACATATGTATATGTGTGTATATGTATGTGTATGTGTGTATATGTATGTGTATGTATATGTATATATGTGTATATGTATATATATGTATGTTTCATGTATCATATAGCATATACTTTATATAATGCTTATGTATAAATATATGTGTTCTCTTTTCAACAAGCATTGTTTTTATATCTGGGCCATGATGGAATCAAAATAGAACTGGGAGGGGTGACTGGAAGGAGCCAGTGAACAGGATATAAAATAAATAAGAAAAAATAATAAATTAAAAAGTAGCACTGCAGGTGTAACTTCTAGATGGCGGTTATATTTTGAAATGCACACTCAGGTATGATTGCTGCATCACATTGTAATTCTATCCTAATTTGGTCAGGAAACAAGCATAGGTTTTCCTGCAATGGCCATCCTAACTTTAATTTCAGTCATCTGAACCCACATGTTCTCATGTTCTTTCTTTCCAGGTCCTCCTCAGCAGCATTTGTCATTTCTTAACTCCAGAGCTGTATTTATAAAGTGGGAGGGGGCCTCTCACTGGGATAATAGCTTCCATTTTACTGACAATTAAAGAAGCTAGACATTTCTTCCCAGCTTGCTTCCTCAGGAAATAATATTTAGACCCTTTGATCATTTTAATCAGGTTATTTTTATTGATGAATAAAATGTGCTCCTTACTTATTTTAGATATTATCTGTTTACAGGATATATGATTTACAAATATCCTATTCCATTCCATGGAACCTTTTCCCTTTCTTTGATGTTTCAGCAAATTAGCTCTACAGAAAAATTTTAATTTGATGGGGTGACTTAGGTTTATTATTAATTATTATGCTTTGGCATTATATCTAAACAATAAATTCAATATTACAGAATTCCCTCAATTTTCTTTTGATATAGAATAGTTAACTCTATGTTTTGTATCTTTTTCTGGCTTTCTGTTCTTTTCCACTAAATATGCCTTCTGTCATGCTTGTACCATGATACTTTAATTGCTGTACCTTGTAATACAACTTGAGGCCAGAGAGATTTCGATGTATCAAAGTTGCCTCTTACTTAAGGCTGCTTAGCTGGTCAAAGTCTTCCATTATTCTACTAGAAATAGAAAATTATTTGTCTCCGTTTCTGTGAAAAATAGGGGATTTTCATACAAAATTTAGAAAATCTATTGTTGAGAGCTTTTGGTGACATTTCTAGGACTTTGGCATTTGTCACTGGGTTCAGACAAGGAAGTGTGCTTAGATAAGAATAACAGTGACCATGGGGCTTTGTTTACGACTTTGTTGAATTCTTTCCTTATGTGATCTTTCTGCTTACTACTTTGTTTGATTACTTTGTCTTTGGTCTAAGAACTGACCATGTGTTTTGGATGTACCTAGAATGATATAAAAGCAGGCTGGAGAGAAATAAACCTGCTTCAGCCTCAGCTCTGGCTGGAGTCAGGTTATACAGTGTTGTCTAATTGTCTTTGTCTTTTCAATCCTCGCTCCCTCCCTTGAGACCCTGTTGACTGAGCTGGCTTGGTCAACCTATCAGCTTATTTTAATGTAAATGGTTTATATATATGTGATGATTTCTAATACACAGGAGTTTGTTTGTTTGTTTTTTCTTCAGTTTCTTTCCCGTTAAGGCTCCCATTTTCTCAGTGTAGCAATCTTTTTTTCTCTCTTGGAAAGACTCACTCCAAAATATTTCTTTTTATAGGTATTATAAAAAGAAAATTTTATTGATTTAAATTTGGATAAACCACTATTGCTATAGATACATTTATTTTTTAACGCAGCAAGTTCAATACATACATGTATATATTCTGGTAATATTTTTAGTCAATCACTTGAAATCTCTATACCTAATACCATCTAAGCTTCAAACGGAACTTTATAGGAGCTGGAGAGATGTCCCAGCAGTTAAGAGCCTGGGTACTCTTCCCAAACTACACAGGTTCAATGCTCATCACCCAAACGACACCTAATAGTCATCAGACTTCATTTTATTAATAAAATAAGAAAAAATACTTCATTTTATTTTATTTTTGCATGTCTTTATATAGCTTGTTTAGGTAATTCATCTGTGCAGGATTCCAAGTCTTATGTTTAATAGGATATTTAGACTGGATATTCTGGGTCTTCCTTAATATGAAGCAAGACTTAGAAGTTCTCTGGTGTGATGCTAAAATCTGTAAAATTATTTTCTTGACACTATTAAAATTATCATAATTTTCTCTTTTCTGTTAATACTGTGATATGTTGATTAATTGTGTATGTTAAAGGACCTTCCATGCCAAGAGAGAGCCTGCTTGAAAATGATGTATGGTCGTTTTTACATACTAATTTTCATATACTCTGTGCTACGATATCATTGAGGATATTTTAATCAAGATCAAATGACATTGGTCTTATTTACTTGATTCTTGTAATACCTTGACTGCTTTAGGTATTATGTTAATGCTGGACTCACAAATTGAATTAAAACGTATTACTCTGTTTTCATTTATTTTGGAAAATTCTGTAAAGTACTGGAGATTTTCTTTAAATATTTGGTAGAATTTAATTTTGATACCATAATATAATGATTTGTTTGTTTAGTGGATTATGGGTAATTACCGATTGCTACTACTGTGGACTTCTCATTTAGACACGTTCACATTTCCTATTTCTTGATAGATTTTTATGTTTGCAATAATTTTCTGGTTCTTTTCTGGGTTATTTGTTGGAATATTGTTTATAGTATTCTTTTATAATCATTTGTATGACTCTGGTATTAATTGCAAATCTCTTATTTATAATTTTATTATGAACTAATTTATTATTCTTGAATTATTTAAAGTTGAGAAATTTAATTCTAAAGAAAATAATTTTTACTATACTAATCCTGCCTATCCATGAGCATGGGAGATCTTTCNNTCTTCTGAGGTCTTCTTCAATTTCTTTCTTCAGGGACTTGAAGTTCTTGTCATAAAGATCTTTCACTTGCTTGGTTAGAGTCACACCAAGTTATCTTATATTATTATTTTTTTAATATTGTGAAGGGTGTTTCCGTAATTTCTTTCTCAGCCCTTTAATCCTTTGAGTAGATGAAGGCTACTGATTTGTTACAGTTAATTTTATATCCAGCCACTTTGTTGAAGTTTTTTTTTTTTTTTTTTTTTATCAGTTGTAGGAGTTCTCTAGTAGAATTTTTGGGGTTGCTTATGTATACTATCATATCACCTGCAAATAGTGGCACTCATCTTCCTCCCTCCTAGTTTGTATCCCTTTGATCTCTTTTTGTTGTCTAATTGCTTTGGCTAGAAATTCCAGTCCTTTATTGGATAGGTAGGGAGAGAGTGGGCAGCCTTGTCTTGTACCTGATTTTAATGGAGCGGTGGGGCAAAAGCGTGTGAGTGGGTGGGGGAATACCCTCATAAAGGCAAAGGGGAGCAGGGGGGGCAGATGTAGGATGTGGGGTTTGTGGAGGGGGAAAGGGAAAGTAGAATATCATGGGATAGGGGCTTGGTGGAGAGGGTAACCTGGAAGTGGGCTATAATTTGAGATGTAAGTGAATGGCATGATGAAAAGAAAAGAAAGAAAAAAATTTTAAAAATAAATACATAGAAGAAGATAATATTATTGTATATATTTCTGTGTTTCATTTATTTCTCCTAGAAATCTGTTATTTTCTATCACTAAAGTTTGAGATTAATTTACAGTTTTTCCTTCATCTGAAGTTTAATCAGATGTTTTTGTTATTGTTTTTAAGATTTTGTTTCAGTTTTAATTATGTTTTCTGATTGTGACTGTGTATTGGAATGTGCACTTAAGGACAATTTCCCTCCAAGATCTAAAGATTCTATTCAGTCCCCTGAATATGGTATTTCAGGTGGTTAAAGATATATATATGTATATCATTATTTTTATATATGTATTATATGTATATGTAATTTAAAATATATCCATATATATTTAATTATTTTCAGTTAATATATGTATATATCACAAAGACGTGCATGTCACTGCAGTTCATATCATATTCTCTATATGTTCACAAAGGCCATATACATACAGATTTATCTTTGACATTTTTAGCAAAAGTACAATCTACTATTAAGAATTTGTAGCCAGGCGTGGTGGCGCACGCCTTTAATCCCAGCACTTGGGAGGCAGAGGCAGATGGATTTCTGAGTTCGAGGCCAGCCTGGTCTACAAAGTGAGTTCTGGAGCAGCCAGGGCTACACAGAGAAACCCTGTAACAAAAAAAAAAAAAAAGAATTTGTATTTTGCATACACATTTTTAGTTAATAAATAGCTTTCCACATCCACAAAGCCAACTAGGCAAAATTAATAAACCATTGGCTAACAAATACTTCTTTGCCTTATATATGGATACAACAGTTTATTTCCTAAAGAAAATCTTCTAACAACAAATGTCACTTATGTTGTATTACAAGTCTAAGAAATCTAGGTTATAATTTACAGCATGCAACAGGCCACTCCTGAGTTACATGGAAACCCTGCTATTTTATTTAAACAAATGAGCAGGGAATGATTCTGATATAGATTGTGAAAAGAGTGGGGTATGGGACAGTGGAAAGGTATCCCTAAATAGGAAGAGAAAACCAAGTATCATTTTTTTAAAAGTTTTAATTTTAGACAAACCTAGAAAGATAGTATAGAACTCTTAACATACCTTACGATTTTCACTATAATTAACATCTTACACATATATGTTTTATTTGTTACAACTGACAACACGGTACTGATACACTATTACTAACCAAAGAATCACACTTTTATATTTTCCCCACTCTTCAAATGACTTTAATTTTAGGTTTAGGATGTCTCCTAGTATTTCCAGTTCTATTACTTAAGTGTCTTTAGATAGGTTTCTGGAATAGGTAAAATTGTGTTCCTCTACTACATAAGATCCTACTCAATTTCCAGCACACATTATTTGTATTTATTTGCACTTTTACTGTTTTCAGAGGCAAGTGGGTCGGCTCTAACTCAAAATGAATAATGCCCTTTAAAGAAAGAAATTTGGAATCTGACACCAAGTATAACACTTTTCAAGGTGAAGACTGAAGTCAATTGATGTTTCTGGAAACCCCAGTACCTATACTGGGGTTAAAAGGAAAGTATGGAGCTGATTTTCATTCATAGAATTGGGCTGGATGAACACATCCAAATCTAGAACGTTCCAGGCTCCTAAAGTGTGGGGCAATGCATTTTCGTTTTTGTTTTTGTTGCTGTTTATGGAAGAGATGCCGAGGAAAAACAAGTGGCCAACACAGACAGTTTACCACACCAGTTGTACAAGTACAGTGCGACCTTGCTCCTTAGCTTAAAATCGTTGGTTAAATAAAGATGTTGACAGCCAATAAATGAACAGAAGAAACATAAGCGGGTTTGAGGTTCCCAGGCTTGGGGTCAGGGGAGGCATCCCATGTCAGGCCTGAATCTGAAGGATTCACTAGAAAATTTAAAATGTTTTCATTTTAGCACAGGATGTACTTGTGCATTATAGTGAAAAATCAGATTTTACCAATGTCCCTACTTAATCCATTAAGATGATTTTTCTAAATACAACTTTAGATATCACTATGAGATACATGTAATAAAATGGTGTTCTTTGTTTAGCAGATGTCAATGGATCCAGAATCTTGGTAATCTTACTGTCTTCCTGATGCGAGAGAATATATGTCCATGTCTATAGACCCATCCCTGAAGAAGGAACACAGGAACAATTCATGGTTTTGTTAAAATTATTATAAGGCAATGTGTTGTCACATGCCTCTATAATTCATACATTCTCGAGGATGAATGAAAGGATGTTACATTCAAGATGAATCTTGTCTGAATAGTAAGTTTGAGGCCATCCCAAGCTACACAGTGAGAATTTGACTCAAAATTTAAAACACATATTATGAAACAATTGGCCTTTACTTCTCATTTATACTCCAGAATAAGTCGTATAAAATCCTAGATAGTTCTCTTTCATGCTGTTGAGGGGCTAAAGAAAGCAACACAGATTTTATAGTCGCTTTTTTCTTCCAAATGCTAATGATGACATTTGCTTCTCCCACCAACACATTTAGTGATAAATATGATAATTTTTGCCAAGCACTTTGAGTTCCTTGTGAAAATTTTTGTGATGCTATCTGTGCTATTTCAGTTTAGTCATGAAGCAAGACTGTCAAGCTTAAGATTCAAAAGCAGTTCTCAAGAGGTCAGAGCTAAACAAAGTTAAGGAAGGAAAGCTATTCATTTGGAAATGTGAATTTCCAAGGTAAGGAAAATTAAATATTTCAGTAAAACAAAACGATACAAGATGCTATATGAGGCTTTTTGCTGTTTTTTTTTCCCCTTTGTTGAATAATGACAGGTGCAAGCAGAAAGCAGTAACACCAACAAAGACTCTACCTTGCCAACTCTACAGGAATTGGTAAGTCAAAAGGCAGTCTATGAGGAGGCAGGACCTCACTAGACATTGAATGGCCTGTGACTCAGACTTAGACATTCTGATCCTCAGAACTGTGTGCAAGAATGCTTCTTAAAATAGTGTAATATCTACAGTTTTGATATTTTGTTTTAGCTACCAAGGAGACTACCACAGGAGTGAACACACTTAAAACATATTAAAAAAATGGGAAAGACAATGACGTTTGTAGATGGATAATGGTTGCCTATGGAATATTTAATAGCAACAACATAATATTTACTGTAAAACCAGTGAGCGTTATGTTTAGGAAACAACTGCATAAACATCAATAGGCAGGCCACAGAAAGAAAAGAACCAAGGAAGAAGAGAATTATCCCGCCTAAAAGGATAGAGAATGGAGAGAAAGTGCGTCATACATTCCCAGAAGTCAACTGATTTGATTTACTTTTAAAACAATTAATAGGTAAGTATACAAAGTAGTGGATTTAATTATGAGTTTTTCATATACATGTGTTGATATGCTTTTCGCATATTCATGCCCCTCCGCCTTGTGTCTATCTGCCTATTGCAGGCCATGTGTTCCCTTAAATGAATGCTCTTTCCATTTTCATGTCTCAAGTATACCATTACCCTCCTGTACTATGTCTCACCCTTTTAAAGATATCTTAACTCTCTCGTTTTTTGTATTAGTTTAATGACAAACACAAACATACACACACACACACACACACACACACACACACATATACACAAGCACACTTGAGAGAGAGAGTCAAATAGACAGGAGGCAGGCAGGCAGGCAGACAGACAGACAGACTTAAGACATAAGAGAAACGGTACTGCTCATCTTTCACACTACCCCTGTAGGATGGATGTTCTTAAGAAAATTGCAGATTCCTGTAAGATGTGGGAAATACAAAACCTTTACTCAGTTTTAGATTCTCAGCTCCTACAAGTGCTGTGGAAATTATTGTGCATGTGTAATATGTGATATGTGATATTTATCATATATTTATGTAAATATATAAAATATGCAAAATAATTACATGCGTTGTGACTAATGATACACATGGAATGAGGAATAATACAGGGAGTAATAATACCATTACTATTAATATTACACTGTGATATTTTACTTAGTATATAATATATATTGGTACACATATTTAGAGAATATATAAACTATACATCTGAGAGAGAGTGAAAGAGAGTGAGCAAGAGAGAGGCAGAGAGAGAGGGAGAGAGAGGGAGAGAATGAAAGAGAAGTTTTCAAATTCAGGGTTGCAGAGCTAGATTAGATGAAGAAATCCCAGCGGACTGGAACGATTCTGCCGATCTTGGCTAACCAGGTAACTTTGTGCACATGGGCACTACAGAAGGTTGATGCCTTATTTAATAATTTCATGTCTTTTTTTGTCCTAAGCTTGAAGTAGAATTTCTAGGTTTTTCCTTCTCATCTACAAATACTTGGAGGGGCTTGTTCAGGTGACATTGGTCTCCAGCTTTCCATAAATTCATTAGTAAGCAGTCCATCAGAAACAAACTCATTTGCATTGTTTCTTTTGAGACAAGGATTCCATTCAGTTAGACTTGTCTCAAGCGTGCTATATACCTGAGGATGACTTTGAACTTCTGATTCTCCAAGTTCACCTCCAAGTACTGAGATCAAAAAGTTGTGTACCACTTTTCCCAGAGTTTGTGGTTCTAAAGATATATTCAATGGCTTCATACTAGACAGGCAGTCTACATGCTGATCTATATCCCCAGGCCTGAAAGCAAATTTGAAACAAACAAGGAAAGTAAACCTGTGTTCTCCTGCATAGACTCTTGGAAATAAATCCTGTATACTTTGGAACAGCATGATACATTTGGGAGCTACAACACTTACATACAAACAGACACACATGTGCTCTTTAAATAACTGTGTAAAGCAAATAATTTTTTGTTGCAAAGAGATAGGACATAATCTCCATTCAATGTACGCTTTCCTATTTCCTGTGCCTTCTGCTTCTTCTCCCCGAGCTCCATCTAGACTCAGGTAAGTGGCAACAGCTGTTCTGGATGGGCGCAAGCTCTTCTTACCCATTGTGAGGGAAATTGACTGGAATCACACAATCTTCATCAATTTCCCACTTGGTAGAAATCAGTTCTTGTAGGCAAGGGGCCCACACTACATTTGCTTTGCAGCTGGCTGTCCCTTGGAGCTGAGATGCAGCGATAGGAGGAGGTGGCCTGCTGCTAGTGAATGAATGTGCCCTGCGTGGAAGGGCTCACCTGATTTTTTCCAAGTTAGAGATTGATACCTGCCTTCTACTTACAGAGAGCAGTGGAGAATCTGACTAACCAGGAGAAAATGAAGAGTTTCTTGTTTGAAGCCTCAAGCTCCAGTCTAACTTGTAACTAATGAACTAGCATCACGCACAGCGGTATCCTCTTCCACTGGCAGCAATTATATAAGAATAGCATTCCAAACGCGGTCGTTCTGTGACTGGCTGGCATACAGGCTGTTAGTGTGGGAAGAAGATTTTTCACGCAGATGTTAGCTAGAAAATAGGTGGGAAAAGGGACTGTGACTTGCTCAGATCCCAATAGCAGAGGGCAAAGTTTTAAAGTAAAGATCGTTAAATAAACTTACAAGATGGTTTATTCTTAAGATTTTATTATTTGCTTCTTGTGAGACGGCTAAATGAGTGAATTCAGCTAAATGCCCAAATTGGAGTGATCTTATTAACCAAGCAGTGTGTAGTTTCCCAATAACCTGAATAAGAATTCCCTGTGAAACTTAAGCCAAAGCAGAGTCCTCTCTGTCTGTGATCGCTGACAGTAATTATGGGTGAGGAACCAGAGTCAGGCATTTGTAACAGCTCCCAGGAGATGCTCATGCACAATAAAGTTTAAGAACTCCCAGCATGCCCTGACCTTGATAAGTGGCAGTCAGATAACATCACTGCTACGAAGGTGGAATTTAAAAGAACTTTCATTTCAATTTTTATCTCCCTTTTTAGATACAGGACCAGTTAATATTTAATGTGAGAAGAGAAATAGAGAAAATATATGGATTAAACATCAACTGTTTCTTCTATTATATATATAAATATAAATATATATATATATATATATATATATATATATATATATATAATACCAAAATTGACTTTCTTTTTCTACCAGTATAACAAAGCCAAATACTTGAACATATTTGTCATCTATACAAAACTCAGACTCTTGACAAACATGACAAGCACATTTGTGCACACAGGAAAAGAAGGCTCAAGGGTCCACAGGAACTGTGGAACCGGCTGTGGACTCGCATCTTATGCCATCGGTTTGGCACACACATGACAAATGGATGGTTCATTAACTATTCTTTTCTGTTGGGACTTAATGGCATTTCCGTTTGATAATACTGTTTACCTACCCTCAACCCAGTTTCTGCACGTGTCTCTGAATCCACGTCAACGTAACTACATCTTCCTAATACCTAATTGATAGCTGCTATAAATCCAGTGCCTCTCCAAAATTCATGTGTTAGGAACTTTATGCCCAGGGCAACGGTATTCGAGAGTAGGGCCTGATTGAGTTAGGGGGATGTAAAAGTTTGTAATATCCCCCCTACTTTTCATTTCCAATTTTATCTACCTGCTGTAATAATGATGGGATTTACACGTTTAAAATGAGCTAACGCTGTCCTGTCCTGAGTGGATTTACTGAAGCACTGGGGAGGAAAGCCAAGGGTAGCCCTGATCCACTAAAACACAAGCTTTCTTCTCTAAGGGATTTGTGTGTGTGCGTGTGTGCATGTGCGTGTGTGTGTGTGCTTACAAGTCTCATCCAGACTCATCTGTCTGCTCTTTCATGAATAGATTCCTTCTGTGCTTACCAAAGCCGCTTGGGTTTGGGGGAGTGTGCTGTTGTGAAATTGAATTAATCCTTTTTGTTCTTGCTTTTTTTTCCATTTCCCTTATGTTCTTCCTCATGAGAGACATATGTTCTTGGTCATTGCTAGACGTCAGTGCCATGCCCCTGATTGTCCCACACTGCTGATTTATTAGTGAGATACATTTCTTTTTAAAGTAAATGATTTACTATTTCATATCGCCTCACAATGGCACTAAATGAGGTAACTACTTCTTAATAGACATTTTCTGGAAATGTTTCCCTTTTAGGTTATGAATATGTATGAAATAAAATAATAGTTAATGCTGCAGAGCAGAATTTGACATATAGAAAGATATTAACTTTATTGACCTAGTTTGAAAACATTAGATGTTGTTTAATAGCTTGCCTTATATAACAGTGACATCTTTGCTCTTTTTTCTATTACTTTGTAAGTAAAAATTTCATGATTTTAATATGTTGTATTTTAAAAATATATGTAATCATGGAAATAAAGATAATATAAAAATATGTCTACTGTTTCCATGAATTTCTAGAAAATTGATTCACAGAACTTATTTGTCAAAACTGAGTATAAGATTTACAATTTAATCGATTTAAGAGGGATGTTAGAATATAATTAACCTTACTAGAAAAAAACTGTACATGATGAAAAATCTATCTTTAAGATGTTCATACATCTGTTGTTTTATTAGTCCAGCATTATTGCAGATTGAATTCCCATGTCTATGATAAGCACAACACACTTTCAGTAACTTTGTTATATTCTTTTCAAACTTTCTGTTTCACTGACCAGGAAAACAAAGTGTAAATAATGGATTAGTCATTGCTCTTCCTCTTTTAAGGAACACTTTATTGATACCAGATATGGCAAATATTTGCATGATATACACAGAATAGATTTACTCTGAGCAAAGTCAGATAGGTTTTTCATGCACTGTTTTTATGTCTTGTGAAACCTACTAGCCTAATTTACATATCCCTAAAGGATATGAAATATAAAATCAAATGAAAACAAGTAACAGAGGCAGTATCTTCATTTGTTTTTTTTTAAAACTTTAAATTAAATTTTTTAACCCCAAAGTAAAGCACAAAGTTCCTAAGCCAAGAAGTTATCTTCCATGATACCGTTGTATGTTGCGGGCTCTGCAAGGATTCATACTGTGCTAGAATGGCTGTCTGCATTCCAACATCTCTTCATATCCATTTGTACAATAAAATCTGCACATGTACACCTTACTACCTCATGCTCAGTTCTTGACAATCAAATTTTGTGTTTTTTATTTTCTTTTTTTGTTATCCTCTTTGGCTAAAGCATTTTTTTTTTAAATCAGACACTTTATAAAATTATCTTATAAAAAATAATGATTTGAAAAATGTTAAATGTAGTGAGATCTCTGGAAATTTGATTCCTTTAAAAAAAAAAACATGAAAATTCTGTAAGATCATGCTCTCATGATAATCCGAGGTGCATATGCATGGGGCTGCTTCTGACTGTCTATTGTAGCTGACTATGACTTGCCTCACACTCTAGCAGAGCAGTGCTTGTGCCAGCTGCAGATTGTCTCTGCAGTTGTGCAACATTTGGAACCCTGGTAACTTTTCCGAGAGTATATAAATACTCGAGCTCTTAGAGGTAGAGTGGGTGTTTGTTGGTGGTTCAGGGGGTATTGGTTGCTGTTTGATAGTAGTCATGCTCAAAGAAGACTTGAAACTGGAAAAAAATCTTCAGAAATTGGGATTAGAGTATAGCTAATCTATATCACTTATGTTTCAATCGTAAGACAAATAATCTTTTCTCTAGCTTGGCTCTGCATGGACTGTGATATATCTCCATAAGCTTCACTGGCCATGAGCCTTTTCATGGCTAGTTACTCACACCTGAATGGAAAGGAATTAAAGGACAGAAACCTTTAATTAAAAATAAGTTTTATCAATGGAATTGTAACTTATTAAGATTGTAGGACTATGCTGAAGTTTAGCATTTGTCTGGTAGTTACTAAGAAGAGACAAGAAGTTCATTACAATAATAGTATCAATTCAGAAATTATTCCAGGTGAGGATTATGTTTTCCAATATAAAATCCACTTCACTGTTGCTGTCTCTTTTAGCTCTCAAAAATAATTTCAAAGGATTCCATCATTTCCTCCTTTTTATTTTATTGTTTTTTATTTTTATTAATCATTTTATTCATTTACATTTCAAATGATATCCCCTTTCCAGTTACCCCTCCACAACCTCCCATTTTATACCCCTCCCCCTCCTATTTGCCTCTATGAGGGTGCTCCTCCACCAATTCACCCACGCCTGCCTTACTGCCCTAGCATCCCCCTATGCTGGGGCATTGAGCCTCCACAGGACCGAGGGCTTCCCCTCCCAGTGATGTCAGACAAGGCAGTCCTCTGCTACACATGTATCTGGAGTCATGGATTTCTCCTTGTATACTCTTTGGGTGGTGGTTTAGTCTCTGAAGCTCTGAGTGGTTCAGATAGTTGATATTATTTTTCCTATGGGGTTGCAATTCCCTTCAGCTTCTTCAGCTCTTCCCCTAGGTCTTCCATTGAGGTACTTGTGCTCAGTCAGATGGTTGGCTGTGAGTATCTACATCTGTATTATTGGTCAAGTACTGGTAGAACCTCTCAGAGAACAGACATGCCAGGCTCCTGTCAGCAAGTGCTTCTTGGCATCAGCAGTAGTGTCTGGGCTTGGTGTCTACAGACCGGATGGATCCCTAGAGGAGGGGGTCTCTGGATGGCCTTTCCTTCAGTCTCTGCTCCACCCTTTGTCCCTGTCTTTCCTTTGGACAGGAACATTTCTGGGTTAAAATTTTGAGATTCATGGGTGGCTCTGTCCCTCAACTGGGGGAGGGGGGCATGCCTATCTACTGGAGTTCTACAGGTTGTATCTCTCCTCTGGTAGCTGTTTCTGCTTAAGTCCTTTACAGTGTCTTTTCTGGGCTTTTTTACCTTTTTTTTTTTTTTTTTTTTTTAATAAAAACAAAATTTTTTGAACAAAAGGCTGGCAAAGTAGTAAACAAACACCGGTGTAATTTGACTTGGGTGTAGTCTTTTCTATGTTAGGTTGCAAGAGTACTTGCTTCCCAGTTTAGCACCACATAGCTCCTACTAATCTTGACTCAAACCTTGTTATACCTGAAAGGATGCTGTACCAAGCTATGGTATATTTTTCTTTAACTCGACTGGTCTCTGTATGACTTAAATTTTTCAAAATGGGCTGAGATTCTGGATAGCTGTTGATAGCTGTTCATTCCTGTGGCTGGCATGTTCTATCTCTGCAGCCTCACCTGTGTCTCATTAAAATTACACAAAAAGAATGGAACCTGGAGTGATGAAAGAAATCAGGCAAGCTTTTCCTGGTGATCTAAAATAGAAAAAAAGAAAAAAAAGATTCTGTGTTCAGTCTAAGAGCAGAACATTCTTTTTTTTTTTTTTAAATCCTGCAATATGACATCAATTTCATGTACTCTGTTTTCACTCTCTCACAGATTATGATCAAAGGCTGAAAAGCAGGAATAATTAAGTCTATATAGATTTATTCTACAGAAAGAATAATTCATAAAGAGAGAGTTTACCTTCAAAAAGAAAAATGGATCAAGGTCTAAGGTGACCATTTTCTTATGTAAGAGTGGAAAATAAATGCAGAGGGAAGGTGGCTGGGGTGAGTGTGACACATAAGGCCCTTGCTTCTTGTCATTGCTTGAGAATGTATGTTAGTTAGTAGGATTTATGAAACAGAAATTTGCATGAACCTGTGGTGGACTTCTCTATTAGGAAAAGATAGCACCTGAGGGTATATGGTCACAAATAGGGCCAGGAAGTAAAACTACACCTTAAAATTTTCCTCAGGAGGAAGTAGGTGTGCCAGAGAGAGAGAGAGAGCTTCATGGGTAAGAATGGGGACTGAAGTTGGGACCCTCAGTGTACACACACACACACACACACACACACACACACACACACACACACACACCATAAATACTGAGCTGGTAAACTAGTCCACGTTTAATTCCAGCATTCAGGATTCTGACCTCTGGCATCCCCTGAGGAAAGTGGCTGCTAGACTAACATAATTAACTAGAATAGACTCTGGGTTCATGGGAAAAACCTTGCCTCAAAATGTACTGTGGAAAGTGACTGAGGAAGAAAGACATGAACACTCATGCTCACTTAAAGAAGTCTGCCTACAGACATGTAAACACACACACACACACACACAGGTATGGACACATTACACACAGATATACATGCAAAATAAAAGGTTAAACAATATCACAGAAAAGGGATGTGATTCTAGAACAGATGCTGAGCAAGGTTATAGTAAAATAGTCTCGCCAATCAAGTTGTCAGTAAATTGCAGGCTTTTAACCTTCAAGACAAGATAGACTTCTGCACGTCTTTATCTCAACAGTAATAATGAGGATGATGAAGTGAAGTGCTCATAAGGACATCACAATATTCTAATTTCTCTTTATTTTGTCTGAAAGAGATGGATGTGCTGATAAGACATTTTTCACTACAATTCTTTTATGTCTATCACTTACCATCTCAACACTGTGGCTTAAAATACTTAGAAGATATTCATATATATATATATATATATATATATATATATATATATATATACACACACTGGGCAGGTGTGGTTCAGGTGGGCTTGACTAGGGGGTGAGAATATGGACTTTCTCCTTCATAGGCCTAGATACTCCACAGGGCGAAAGCCTGCCTCATGCCCCAGCAGTTAAATACTTTTAAAGACTTTCTGGTTACTCATTTAATATAATAAAAATAAACTGATTCTCTATTTAGCTTGTGTCACTGTTAGAAGATTCTAGGAAACAAATAAAAATGAAGGTCCATCATTATTAAAAATATCAATTTGAAAAATAGTCGATTAAATATACTTGTTAACATATTAATAATATGACAAGAAGAATAAGATCTCCAGGGTGTCTTTCATAAGAGTAGAGGGAGAAGCTAAGTGAAAAGAATTAACAGTACCCCATTATATTAAAAATAAGGCAAGAATATAAAATCCAGAATAGAAATAAATGTACAAAAGATCATAAATATTAGTTCAAATGCATTATTGTCAAGTGTAAATATATTTCCTGTTTGGACCTAATATTATTAGATAAAAAAGAATTTTACCATTCCAGAGAACCATAAAATATATTAAGATGTGCTTATAATTTAGAAATTGAAAGCTTACATTAAGCATTAACATAAAAAGAAATAAGTCATTAGTACTATTTTCAGCAAATATGATTTTTTAATAAGTCCTTTAATAATGCAGAGAGATTTCATATATATGATGGTAAAAGAAGGCATATTTTCCAACAGGAGCAAAAAAACAGTATCAAAAGCCACAAAGAGACAAAACTTTGGGATTACATAAGGATATTATAGAATGCTGAACACTACAACAAAAAATTCTAAAAACCTGGGAGATCAAGGAGAAAGAAAAGTAGAGCAGTGTTGAAAAGATTTTAAGGAAAACTCAAATTGATTAAAATTAGGCAAGTGTAGTTCAAGGAGAGCAAACAGTATCAATATGCCAACTGCTAAATACTCTATGGAATAAACTGGGAAATTTGGAGAGTAGCTATCCCGTGAGATGGGTGATAATGATGCCAGGAAAATATTAGTTTCAGCAACAAAAAAATGAGATGGATGGTTGGACAGAAGAACAGAAGGGAAAGGAGTCCAAAATCTATCCCAGAACTCCCAAGTCTCTCCTCAGTGTAGAGGGAATACAGATGCAAAAGACTGAACCAGACAATGGCCTGAGAAAGGGAAACTCTACCCTCGATACAGAGAAGATAGGACATCCTAACAGGGAAAGAGTGGAAAGGGAGAAAAAGAGAATAGTTCATTGGTGTGTGTGTGTGTGTGTGTGTGTGTGTGTGTGTGTGTGTCAGGGAGGGCTGGGGACCAATGGGGGTGTGTGTGTGTGACCATAACAGAAAAACAAAACCACCGCTGACAGTGAGTTCATCACAGAGTATGTCCTGACATTCCACTTAGGTACTAAGAAATCATTCACTTTGGCATGGGACTGCGGCATCAGCAAACAGACATTTTAAAATATCTCTTATGATTCAGTTACTGAGTATATTCAAAGGTTAAGAGTCTTCCCTCTTCCCTCCACTCTGAAAACTCAGCTCAAAACTGGAGTAGAGAGTCTCTCTGCATCCTGTCATAAAGACTCCATCAGAGTTCCTGCTCTCTTTACATTGTGGCGTATTTGAGCTTCATTGATCTGTGCAGATCTGAGAGACCTAAGATGTAAAGATTTAAAGATCCTTAAAGAATGGGGAGCATTGAAGTTTAACACTGTAGACAATTGTACTTCAGTTTCAATGTACCTTTATATATGAATGTAACAAAGAGAGCAGTGATGCAAAGAACATTGTTTGAACTCAGCAAAACATGTAAATAAATGCCAGCAAGCACCAAGTTAATATTAATAAGGGAGCTCTTTCCCAGAACTTTCTCAGGACAGTGAAATTTAAAAATAATTTCCTGTCCCATACTAGAGATTGTATCTGGGAAAGCATGAAAGAGGAAGGTCATATCTAGGTTCAGGGTATCCTGAGGACAGCTCTCAACATATTCTATCACTATATCAGGTTCTACAGCTATGATCTGACATACAACAAGACCAAATATGTCTTATACATTGAATATAAATGTTTGTCACAGGAGGAACTAAATCACATTCAAAAACTACCCAGGGGACAAAATGCACTTGGGATAAAAGGTCCTCCTGAATCCTCTCTCACAGTTCCCCAAAGCATTGTTCACCATGGGTCAATCTTTTGACCATGTTCTGACAGTGACAAAATAAAGGTCATGCTCAGGAATATCCCCAAGTTATAAATAATAATAACAATAAAAATAGTAATAATAAATCACAAAAAAAAATCCTAATACTTTAAGCACCCTAACCATTTTATGTTGGGCTGCATTTCTTCCTACTCTGAGGCACATGCTCTGGGCCAACCTTCTGACTCTATCCATGTAAAATAAAAACTGGATCAGAACCAGTCAGTGGTTAAAATCTAGTCCTAGCCATAGAATTTCAAGAATTCAATACTAGCACTTCAGAAGATGGTTAAATAGTGCCAAGTATTAGAATGAAGGCATACCTGAGACAGGAAGACAATTCCACTTATTTATAAGAGTTACCACACAGACTGCGAAACACTCCCACTGATTACTGGGAAAACACAAAGATCAGAAGAGGAAGCCTTACAGGGTTCAGCTCAGGTAAGAACGCAAGCAGTACGAGAAAGTAAAGCAAGACAGGATAGAGGTGGGACCTGGATCTGTTTTCATGCAAGGATAACACAGAGAAACTGCATCTGCATTCTCAGGCAAATGAACACATACAGAAAGTCGGCATGTGTGCTCAAGTAAGTTAATACACTGAAACCAACACTGTTTAGAAATCTAATCCCAGTTTCAAGACTCCTTTGTTGCTTTGTCTCTCACCATGCTCTGTATTCTCCAACCACCTGCATTCCCAGCCACATCTCTACATTTCCAGTTTGGTGGTGGATGTGTGAGGTCATTGTTACAGCTCTAGTAAAACCTCCCTCAGGCTATTTCCATTCTGCCAAATGAGGATTCTAACCTACAAACTGAGTCCCATAGAAATACTTCTTTCTGTAAATTGCCTTGATTATGGAGTTTATCACAGCACTAGAAACTCTTAAGTAAGATAGTGTTGCTTGGGTATATATGATTTCAGGGCTGGGTCGTTAGTACTGGATAACTAATTAGGAAGCTCATCCTATTTCTCTTGTGTGGATTATTCTTTGGTTGTCTGTGTAGATGGGGGCCAGTGAGAGTTCCCCATTCCATGTTATCATGTCTACTGATGTTCTAATCTTTCAGGTCTTACTGAAGCAGGCTTGCTGTTTATGAACCATGTATATAAACAGCCTTCCTGGTTCTCTATATCTTACAATATTTTTACCTTCTCTTCCTCAATGTGCCCTGAGCCTTGAGTAAAGGACTTGTGTTGTAACTGTATCTGCTATGACTGGGCTTCCTATGATCTATTGATCTTCTCATTATGACAAGTTACGGTTTTCTATAATAATCCTTGTCTGCTGCTGAGGGAATCTCTTTATTGATAGAATGTAAAAATCACAGTTATTTATGTATAAAGTTATGATTTAAAATGAAGTTAGGAATTGTGCTGGTCTACTAACGAGACATTAGTAGGTTCTCCACTAAGATCCATGACTTCACTAACTCTGGGTAATTGGCTAGGTTTAAAGCACTGGGCAAGATTTCCCTCTTTTTAAGGTGGCCTTAATTCCCATCAGACAGCTCCTGTTAACCACCAAGATAGGAGTACCCCTATTGCACTTGTACCAGGATTGATATCGTTGTAGTTAATAGATGCCAGAACTGGGTGGGACTATTGATTGTTTTCCTTCCTTAACAGTTTGATTTGCATCTTCAGGTATTATGAGAGCTAGATAATAGAAAAGAGGTTTTCAGGTTATAATCAGTTCTGGTCTTTACAATTATTTATTTCTCTGAAAGAACTCTATTAGTGGAATGATGCAAAATTGAACACAGTTTGTGATATGTGTGATATATTGTTGAACTGGGGTTACAATACTCTTCTTCAAAAGTTTAACACACATGTTCTTCACATTTTGTATGTTCCTCTCTGTTCTTTGTATCAGGAAAATGTTTAGCTTCAAATAATGAGCATGGTTATTCCTTTACTTTCTAGCTATAAAGTAAGTTTATGTTCCTTAAAGTCTGACAGAATGTGAAAATAAATTCATTTGGTCCTAGAAGAATATGTGCATGTGTGTGTGCATGTGTGCGTGTGTGTGTGTGTGTGTGTGTGTGTGTGTGTGTGCGTGTGTGTGTGTGTTTGTGTGTGTATGGGTATATAGCCATATGTAGTAGATATACTTTATAAAAGAAAAACAAACAAACAAACAAGCAAACACCAAGGCAGTAAGTGAAAATAATAATGATCAATCCAGAATTAATGATACAAAAAATGAAGAGTCTGTTCAAACGCAGACTTGGTTCCTTGGAAAGAAAAATAATCATTGGGGTGGGGTTTGGAAAATCCTCATGGAGACAGGGGGTGGGAAGGAGGTACGGGATGTGGAACAGGCAGATGCTTGACTGGGAGGGGAATAAAATCTGGAGTGCAAAAGAAAAGGAAAATTAATTAATTAATTAAAGACGGAAAAGAAAATAAAATTGACATACTCACAAAATCTCCAAAAGAAAGACAGAAATAACCCACATTTATAAAATAAAAGTTGAATATGAAGGTATTTCAACAGACACCAATAATGTTTAAGGGATCATTAATACAAACATTGAAAACCTATACTTCAGTAGATAAGAAAATCTAGAGGAAAAGGATATATCTCTTTTTTTCTTTTCTTTTGTTTTTGTTTATTTGTTTGTTTTCTTTCGCTTTGTTTTTTTTTTATTTTACTTTGTTTTGTTTTGTTTTGTTTTTTGAGACAGGGTTTCTCTGTGTAGACCTGGCTTTCCAGGAACTCACTTTGTAGACCAGGCTGGCCTCAAACTCAGATATCTGCCTGCCTCTGCCTCCCAAGTGCTGGGATTAAAGGCACCCACCTCCTCTGCCCATCTAAGGATACATTTCTAGACACAGGATGAACCAGAATTTAATCAAAAGTCTACAAAGGAAACTAATCTATAACAAGCCATGATGGTAAAGAAAAGTGATATATTCCTAACAAAACTAGTCTAGGTCCAAATGAATTTATTTCTACATTCTATAAGAACTTTAAAGAATGGAGAGTTACTTTATAGTTAAAAAGTGAAGGAATATCCAAATTCACCATTTGAAACTTCATTTCCCTGATACCAAAACCAGAAAAGGACAAAACAAAAATTTCAGGACAATCTCCTTGATGTGCTAAACTTTCCAAGAAAAGTCTTGTAAGCAGAATTCAACACTATATCACACATGTCATGAACCCTGATCAAGTATGCTTCATTCCATTAATAGAAGACTTCTTCAATATAAAGAAATTAATGAATGCAATACATTACATTAATGACTATGTAATATAAATTACATATAATGCCTTTGACAAAATCCAACATCTCATCACAATAAAAATTGCTGAAAAAATTTGAGAGTAGAGGGAACATACATTCATATAATCAAGGTTGTAAATGACTCATAGACAATATCGTTTTAAATGAGGAAAATTCATAGTATTTCCTCTAAAATGAAGAATAAGATAAGGGTGTCCATACCTTTGTTCTTAATCATTGTAGACCTCAAAGTGTTAGGTTTCACAAGATAAAAGTAATAAAAAATATTATAAATTAAAATAAGTGAAAATATTGTTTTCACATGATATGATCCTGTTTATAAGAGGCACTAAGGAGCACTAATGCTCATACACATACTAACAGACACATGCATACACACATGTATGCACACAAAATACACAAGTATACACATACATACATTATTGCATACATGCACAAGAATACACAAGCACACACACAAACATACATGTGCATGCACACACATAAACATATCAACACATCAATTCTTAAATCTAACACTTCCAGCACAGTAGTAGGAGTCCAACTAAAATTATAGCAACTTTGTTATACTCTTATAGAAGATATGCTGAGGAAATTATCTGGAACATTATACCATTCTCAAAAGCTTGAAAAGGAAACATATGTTTCTATTCAAGTAGGTGAAAGGTCTCTACAATGAACATTATTTAAACACTGACAAAATAAAATAAAATATATATATATATATAAATAAATAAATAAATAAATAAATAAATGGTGGAAAGACCTCTCACACTCAATGATTAAAGTTAAATGTGCAAAAACAAAAAAGAAAAGAAAAGAAAAAAAAGTTTATGCTAGCTAGCAACAGAAATCTCCAGATTCACCTCAAACTCAACATTCTTAATCATGATGTCTTTAATACTTATTTTGTGATCCTGTGTGTAAAACATTAACATGAGAAAATGTCAGAAATTAATGAGCTAATCACACCTCTATGATAAATTGTACTCTCCATTGAAGCTGTGGTTAAAAAAAAAAAAAACAGTCAATCTTAGGCTGGAGCCACATATCAAATTGTAGGAGGCTGTCAGATTTCATAAAGTATTTTTACTTTTTTCTGAAAATTGAGATGATAATTGTAATGTTGTTTGCAGGCTCATAGGAGTCCCAGTAACACATGAATTACAGTAATTATCTCTAATATGAGTGGTAGGAGAAGAAGCATGCAGTAGTTCAGAAATAATTTTTAGTGCACGAATAAATGTGTTCCTTTGGTTCACACCAACAGGTCTTCCATTATATAACCATTTACAAAATGAAATGAAAATAGAAATTGCCACTTCCAGAAAGTTTCGCTCACACAAAACCTCCAAATTTCCATTATTTTAACTTGTTCTTGTTTGAAATACATCCTTATTTGGTGAATTTGGGCATTGTATAAAAATAGTTATTTTAAATAAAAAAGGGTGTTATAAATTAATTTTAATGTTATAATTAAATAATCATTTATCTATCGTGTACTTATAGAATGGACAAATTAACATATTCTTTTGCCATGGACTGGGCCGAGTCTGCCCACCTCAATCTGTGTGAATTAGGGGTTCAGACAGATAGGCATAGAGACAGACGCAGACATGAGAGAGTGTGTTGGATCTGAATGTATTTTGTCAAATCGAGCATCAGACTTTTTAACAGAAGAAAACAGGGAAGTTAGGTGACACACAGGCAAGGTACAATGAGGTTACTGAATGCTTAATGACTCTTACACAAAACAGAGGAATGCAAACAGGAAGGACTGGCAGGAACCAGCTGGGATAAAATTCAATGTTAACAACTGGGATCAAAAGCAGCCCCACCTAAGTTCAGCTTAATCTTAGAAGTCAGGGGCAAGGGCTTCATGCCCTTGCCATAGTTCCTATTCTATTGTACAGTCTACCTTCCCCCTAGGCCAAGCACCTCCACATTCCTCCCTGTTTGTACTAATTACTTATGAAACACAATTTAGTATTTAACCTATGCCTTTATACCTATTATTGTTTGAGATCTCTCCCCAATGGAAGATAATACACAAGTGTTTATTCTGGCCAGTGAATAATAATAGAAAAGAAATAAATAAAAATAAAACTGGAGAATATTATTTTGCAAACCATGTCTATTTCTATGTGATTTTATCATAGAACTTCACAACTTCAAGTACTTCTTAATATTTCAAATATTTTAAATGATAAAAAAGTCTCTTTGTATTCACTTATGAGTTCCTTGTAACCTCAGCCCTGAGTAATAGCTTATGAATTCAGTGGAAGCAATATATGTAACAAAATTATATTTATAGACATAGTAGTATATATAGCATTTATATAAAAGTCTAGGCTTATAGAAATACAAGGTATTTCATGTTATCTTATATAAATCAAGATAATTTTGACTTCTATTTACTTTAAAATATATAATCTCATTCTTAAAATTGAGAAGTAAAGGAGAAGGTATTTTGCACACATGTTTTCAGAAACAAAGTTTTATAAATGATAAATTAGATACACAGGAAAAAAAGTAGATGACTGCTGGATAAATATTGGTAGATGATAGATTATTTGCTGAATTGGTAGATGGATAGTTGGATAGGTAAAGAGATAGCTAGCCAAACATGATAGAACAAAAATATATTTATTATCAATGAATGCTACCTTTTTGGAGGAAAGTTAACTACTTTTAAATCAAATACTATAACAAATATTCTTTCATGTCCTTTGAATATCTCGCCTAATGTTGTCAGGTAATTAGTAATAAGATGAACCTAGCCGGATCTGAAGGTAGGTTAAATATCATATTTTATTTTCATTCTCTTATATCTGCAATGTAATCTGATATAATACTATTTTCAAATAAACATGGTAAAAATTAAAATAAAACAGTTAACTTATCTTTTATTTTAACTTTGGCAAGGAGGTTTTAGAAGCCACATATCCTGGACATAGTGGTTTATGACTGTACCACTATTACACAGGATGAGCAAGAGGATGCTAAATTGTAAGTCAGCCTGGGTTTCATAACAAGTTTGACAGTACACTGAGATAATGAGTTTAAAGTCTGTCAGAGTAACAAACTGAGATCCTCTAAGAAGAATCAATAATTAAGAGAGTCTACCTTATGCCTCATACCTTAGGAAAGATCACGAACTACCTTCCTACACAGTGTCAATTTGCAAGTTGTTTTCTGTTCAAATCTTATAGAAGATTTTTCAACTTGTGATCATATTGTCATAACTACACTACAGCACCTCAAAGATTCAGAAAATGGATTACTACATACTTCCCGTATATTTAAAGCCAAAAAAAATTGAAGAAAGAATCATATTTATCACAATGTTTGGATAGTCCTATATTTAGTATATCATAGAAATTAATGAGATGAATTGAGTATTAACATGTATATTTGACTCATAAATCTTCCTGAAATCAAGATAAAAATGCTAAAATTTATCTAAAATTATTTCAGGTAACTGCAGAACTTGAATGTTTTCATAGCGAATTTATCAATCTGTTTTGACACTGGGTTGACACAGCCTTAGGCTGTTTCCTTATTTTTCTTATAAGCTGGATACAATGTTGCAATAGAAGAATATAACTAGGTTTTTCAGAATTATGTATAAAGATAAATTACTTTGCACAACCGAATGCATTTTGTTCCTTCAGAACATACAGAGTCCTACAATCTACCTCACAATAACTTTATTACGAGCTGAAAAGATAAAAATGTAATTGAGAGCTAGGCCTTTATAGGGCATGCCTGCAGCAACATTCATGAAATTTTCATTTGTTAAGAATGACTTACATAAACACATAGTCATAGGAGATGAAGACACATTGCATCCATGCCCTGAATGAAATAGGAAGGTTTTCTCCACCAATTCCTCACTTCTAAGAAAAGACTACAGCTGGTGATAAATCATGGGAAGTTGGTTAATCTTAGAAATAGGATCCTCTTTGTTGTTGTTGTTGTTGTTGTTGTTGTTGTTTTGGTTTCTTTTCACATGTCCTCCTCCTTTACTTCTGAGTTCACATTTAGGGCCTTTTACTTCTTGAGGAAACTTCCACATTCATATCTCTAGTCTGAAAAACAAATGTTCATGTGACATGTGCAAAACTGTCACCACAGAGGGGCTTTGCTTGTCATCTCAGAGACCGTATATGCAAAATTTAACTTCTCCACATACTTGCTCAAAGTGTACTCACTTTCTAGCTAACCCAATTCTGTCACTAAGGGTTTTCTAGATGACTTTCTTGAGTCCCTGACTATAATATCTTGACTCCTATAAGATGCATCTATATGTTTAATATTATTTACTCATGGAATCATTTAATATTTTGTAAATAAGTTAAAATTTATTTTGTCTTCACATCTGCCAGAAGTATGGGTACCATTTCCTTCTACTTAATCATAGCTGCCTAAAATTCATGTCTTCTCTTTTATCTTAATTGTGTCAATAATATATTCAGTAGAGTTGTAGCTATAACACATCACCATAGCAAAGCAAAAGATTTTGATGGAAATAGAATTTGTGATGACTTTCATAATCATTGAAGAAATACCCACCTGAGGCAGAACTGTAGGTAAAGTTCTTGCTGTGCAAATATGAGGATCAGAATTCAGCTCTCCGTATGTAATTCAGTGAGTTTGCAGGGAGGGTCAGGAGCATTCTCAGAGGACTGCAAGTAAGACGACTTGCCATGCTCAAGAGTGCAAGGAATGCCATGAGAAAGAACACTCAAGGTTGTCCTCTAACCTCCAATTTATGATTCCTGAAGCAGGCATCCCCTTACTCACACATGTATACAAACATACATCATATCACACACATACACACACACACACACAGAGAGAGAGAGAGAGAGAGAGAGAGAGAGAGAGAGAGAGAGAGAGAGAGAGAGAGAGAGAGAGA
>NC_034598.1:63130670-63138611 GCF_900095145.1 Mus pahari
AGAGAGACAGAGAGACAGAGAGAGAGAGAGAGAGAGAGAGAATGAAGAGAAACATCTGCTATCTCTCCTACACTTAGGGAAGACAGACATCTAATACTTTTCATTGAAACTTATCACTATGCCAGTAGGTCAGTGGGACTCTCAACTCTGATCCAAGAAGCTTCTATTTGCAGTAGATGATGATGACCAGCACAGAGACCCCCAGCTAGATAAGTTGCAGAGAATGAGACTTCACCCCTGTCACCAAAGGCTCAGAGATCACTGTGGAAGAGGATGTGAAAAAGGGTAAGAGCCAGAGATGACTACAAGGAGCAGTACGTTCTGGACATAGCAGAACAGTTGAACACACAGACTGGCAATGCTTGTCACATCATGGACAAAAATATAGTAACTCAAGGCAGCCTACATTTCAGCATGAGAATTGAGGTAGATGAGCAACTATACCCTAACCTTGAGGATGTTGGCAATTGTTAGCTACGAAAAGAGGAAGAAACAGATTAATATAAGAGTAAGAAACTTGGAAGTTGACCCTGCCCAAGCAGAAGATGACACATCCAAGAATATATGAGCAACAAGAAAGCAAAAGTAAATGAACAAGAAACAAATTGGAGACAGTAGAAAAGCAGTCAAGTCGGGGGGGGGGGTTGGGAAAGTGTGAGAATATGATCAAAACTATGATCAAAACAGGTTTTAAATTACTGTCAATATTTTTATTAAAAATGTCAACATATTTATAAAAAATAAGTAGTTAAATATTAAATCATTTAACTCATTGTAGAAATTGTTAAAACTATAATATATGCAAAGGTATACATGTTAAAACATGAAAAAGTAGTATTTACTTAAATATATTCACAACTTCAGCATTCATAATTGGACAAGTTTCTCTTACTACAATGTTAAAGAAATACCAATGGGAGATGAACTCTAGTTATTATATGGTACTCATTAACATCATTGGCATAGTTTGACTAAATATAAAGAATTAGCTTCATTTTCTTTGCCTAAGTAATTTAAATAGTTATTCCCATTTCCTATAACATTAAGGACTATGACTCTTCGTTAATTATTTTGATGAAATTCAACCTCAGTCATTTGTAAGTAATATTGCTACTTCTGTTGTTTTTAGGAGGTAATTATTGGCCAATTGGGGCAATTTGAAGATGGTTTCTATAGGCACATATATGCTTGGTCCCTAGTTGGTGCAACTGTTTTAGGAAGGATTAGGAGACATGATTGAAGAAGATGTATAACAGAGGGGGGTGGTTGGGTCCAGTCTCTTCTCTCTTTTCTTGTCTTCTCTCTCTCTCTCTCTCTCTCTCTCTCTCTCTCTCTCTCTCTCTCTCTCTCTCTCTCTCTCTCTCTCTCTCTCTCTCCCCCTACTCTGTCCTTTTGTGACTCTCTCTCTGCCTGTCTGTCTCTTTGTCTCTATTTCTGTCTATTTCTGCCTTTCTCTCTCCTTCACTCTTTCACCCTCTCTTTCTTCCTCTTTTTCTCCCACCCCCTCTCGCTTACTGCCTGTCCTTTGCCCCTCTCTGTCTCCATCTTGTGGATAAGGTATAAGCTCTCATTCCAAGGCCAAACCTGCATGCCTGCTACTATTCATTCTGCCATCATGATAATAAACATAACTCTGAAACTATAAGCCAGCCCCCAGTTGAATGTGTTTTTTTGTAAACTGCCTGGGTCACTGTATACAATAGTAATACGACCAACCCAAATGATACAGCCTATATACACATGACTTATGAAATACAACTTATACCCATATTTTTTATGAGACATTTCTCTTGCGAACTTTTTTTTCCCCTTCTCTGCTCAGTCCTATCATATTTTGAAGTCCTTGTGGTCTAAAGAATGGCATTTCATATATGAGTTTAGACTCTTTGGTCCAGGATTTCATGAAGCTCAGACTGACCTGTCTTTATTCTAATAGTTTTCTTGTCATCACCCATTCATTGTTGCTAGACACTGGCTCTCAGTTTCAGGTAACTTTCTGAGCTGGAACTGGAGTACTGGGCAGATATTATGGGTGTCATGTGGCCTTAACTAATTACAGCATTCAAGTTCATGGTTGCTGCTCATGTTCATCTCTTCCTGCAGTTTGTAAGTCCATACTCTTGACATGATGGAATCTCCAGAACTACTCACACACATTTACCTTTGGATTACCATTGCTTTAAATGACAATGCCTGTGTTCCTCATCATTACATGTCTGTAATGAACACTGACTACTGAGTAAAATCCAATAATGTAAGGAACTTGCATTTCGGCAAGAGTATACTAATTATAATGCCATTTATTCCAGTATATAGTCTGATTTTTTACTGTAAATAACTTCTTTATCATCTTCCATAATCAACTTCCATAAAGTCAAAAATGATCGTATTTTAAACAAATTCTTTCAATATGTAGTCACACCATCTTTTGTGAGTGGAATTAAATGTCCCCATAGGACCATGGGTTTAAACCTTGGTTTCCAGTCATAGCAGTGTTTGGGATGCTTTTGAAACACTTGTCATGCGGTGGACTTTGGAAGGGTCTTTTAGGATTGTACTCCGTGCAGACTTAGGTCTCAGTTCTCTACTTCTTGATCTGCTCCAGTGGAGGTGCCTTTATTATATATTCATTTTGCTGGAAATGGCAGATCACAGTCTTTTCTATGTAGGATTAAAATTTTCTCTAACTTTGAGCCAAACTAAACCTCAGTTCACTGAAGTTGTTTCTTGCAGGTATTTGTGTCACTGAGACAAACAAATAGGAAATAGTTATATCTGAAGACCCAGCTACACTGCTACAGGGCATATAACCCAATATATGCTCTACCATACCACAAGGACATGTGTTACACTATGTTCATAGCAACTATATTCACAATATCCAGAAACTGGAAACAACTCAGATGTCCCTCAACTGAAGAATAAATATAAAAAGTTGGTTCATTTACACAGTACAATACAGTTCAGCTATTTAAAACAAATGCAACATGAATTTTGCGGCAAACATAATGTATCTAGATGATATCAGTCTGAGTGAGGTAACCCAGAACCAAATGTACAAGCATGGTATATACTTCCTGGTAGGTATATGTTAGCCATAAAGTATAGGATACCCATAATAAACATCACAAACCCAAAGAAGATAAACAAGAAGGAAGATCTAAATGAGGATGCTTGAATCTCACTTAGAACAGGGAATAAAATAGTCATAGGAGGCAGAAGGGGAAGAGAACTGGATGGGAGAGGGATGGGGGTGGTAATGTGGGGGAGGGGTCTGAATCAGGTATGGGCAGATATAGGAGAGAAGACTAGAAGGACAGGAAAATTAATAAAAATCCGAAGCTGCCAGAGTTTGGTGGTTGGGGGAATTTCTAGGAAGCCACAGAGTCCCGGGAAGGGACAGTCAGTGTGGATGACCTTAGCCAAGAATCCTAACCATGGTGGCTTGCAACCAGAAGATGTCACCTTTTGTAGCCAGGCAGAACCCCAAGTAGAGGGATAAGGACACAAACCCACCCACAAAACTTTCAATTCAAAATTTGTCCCATTTAAAATAAATGCACGAACAAAGATGGAGCAGAGACTGAAGGAATGGCCAACCAACCAACAACTATGCCAAATAGAAATGTGTCCTGTGAGCAAGCAAAAATTATTGACACTCTTAATGATACTCTATTATGCTTACAGACAGGAGCCCAGCATAACTATCCTCTGAGAGGCTCTACCCAGTGTCTGACTGAAACAGATGCAAGTACTCACAGCCATATGTTAGCCAGAGTTTGGCGACTCTTATTGAAGAGTTGGGTGAAGGATTCAAGGCCCTGAAGGAGATTGGAACTTCACAGAAAGATTAACAGAGTCAACTAACCTATACCCCTGGGAGCTCTCAGAGACTAAGATACCAGTCAAAGGGCATACACAGGCTGGACAGAGGACTCTAGCACATATGGCTCTCTTTTCTAGATAACATGGGAGAGCACACACCTATCCTTGCAAAGACTTGATAGGTCAAGATTGAGGGATACCCAGGGGGTTCCCAACTTCTATGAGGAGAAGGGAAGTGATGGGGAAAGAACTCTGGGAAGGGAGTACTGAGAAGGGGGGCTGCATTTGGGCATATAAATACATAAACAAATGAACAAACAAATGAAGTACTGGTGGTTAATTTTTTTTTTCTCCTACTGTAGCCAATGTTCTCTAAAAAGCATTAGCTATAGCATTCCACCTTTTGTTTGGAACCATTCACTGTGTGCCCATTTCACTCAAAGTAAAAAATCTTTCTTCATCAAATTAAAGCCAAGATTCAGCCACTTCACATCTCTCTGGTTTTCACTGCTCTCTCCCACTCCCCAGGACTGGCTTTGTGGGACTGTAAACAACGTCTGGTGCTAAAGAATACACTGTAAAGGTTGAATTTTCTGTTGTTACTATTGTTCAAGCAGTATGCTTATTTATAGAAATGATAGAATCTATTCCTATGGCACGGGCATTTCAGCCCTTCCTGATCAGAAATAACTGTTTGGTTATTGCAGTTTTGGTTTTACTGTTTGTTTTAGTTCCCTAAGCACGAGATCCATGCAACTCAGGCTGTTATACACTTTATTATGTAGTCCAGGCTAGCCTTGAACTTCCCGATCCTTCTGCCTCAGCATTCCAAATGAAGTGATAATAGGAATGAGTCACTACAATCCATTCTGAGTTCTTCTCTGATTTTCTAGTTATTTTGCTTTGGTTTGTTTGTTTGTTTGTTTGTTTGTTTTTGGAATATTTTATTCCTGTTAATTTCACACCTTTTTTGAATAAAAAATATAACAAGAATAATATATTTTAAAAAAATCCAGCCACTTAAGATATCAAATTCCATCTTACTATGCTATAATTTTATTTTTCTATACTTTTCACTGCTTTATAGCTTATATGTATACCATTTTTTGATTTTGCTATATTTATGTACATGCATGGCTTCCCAATTGCTAATCTGTGAAAAAGCCATGAAGGCAAAGACCCTGCTTGGTGCACTGGAGCATACTTACCACTAGACAAGTGCAAGATGTCGGCAGAAACTCAGTAAAACTTTGCAGGATAAATTAATCAACCCAGTCCACTTACTAGGATTTAGCTTTGGTGGGTTCAATCACATGTAGTTTAAATCTATAAGTGCATAATTTCTCACATCGAAATTTGCTAATCTTTGGTGTTGATTTTCTGCTTGGAATTTTCTTAATCAAGTTAATCTAATTCATCACTCCAGTGAAATTAAGGCATTTCACTAGAGTAGAGAAATACACTGATCTAATTGTTATTCAAAACATTGCAATGTACCATTAAGCTTTGTAATCTCCCACAAATTAAAATCAAACTACAGAATTTTCAAAAAATACTCATATTTATTAGTGTTTGTGTAACAGTTTTTAAAAGTATGCTTGATTGAATCCCAACTTTACCTATTCTTGACGTGAACAATAATATGATATGAAGATTATAGTGGACATTTGGGGGAGCTAGGCTGCTAAGGTTGCCTTCTAATTGGTGTTCTGGAATGTTACTTATTCAGCTTCTTCACTAAATGTGATCTGTAGATGATAATAATGCTTATAGAGTTTTACAAAGGCCAAAGGGTTCATCAATATGGTAACCACTGAATGGACATGCTAAACAAATACTAAATAGAATATAATAAATACTTGTCAGAAATAAGCTAGTAGTGCATGAAATTATCACCTACACATGGAATTATTTCTATGACTGTTATACAATAGCATTTTTTACAGAAATATGATCTTGGTATTAAAAACAATGACTTCATTTTCTTTCCTTTCTCGTATGGCAGCCATATTTACCTCTAAGTTAATTGATATAGTTTGCATACTAATGTAGTAGACTAGAAGGGTAAGAAAATGTTAAGCTGACTTCCCCAACTGGGTCAGATCTGTGACTGATACCCTTCCACAACCTATGGTTGAAATAGGGTTAAGGACTGAAGAAGCTGAAGAGGAGGGTGACCCCATATTAAGACCAACAGTCTCAACTAACCCAGACACCAGGAAGCTCCCAGAGACTGAACCAAAAACCAGGCAGCATAGAGGAGCTGGTCCAAGCCACCCCACCCCAGCCCTTGGCACATATGTAGCAGAGGACTGTCTGGTCTGGCCTCAGTGGGAGAAGAAGTACCTAATCCTTGAGAGACTTGAAGCCCCAGGGAGGGGGTGGCAGGTGGAGGGATACCCTGTCAGAAGCAAGGGAAAAGAGATGTTAGATGAGAAACTATGGCAGAGGGAACAGTGGAAAAAAGGGAGAGGCAGGCAACAGCTGGGGTGTAAATAAAATTTTTTTAAAAAGATAGAAATTATTAAACTGTGGCTGTTATCATTCAGGGTAATAAATAAGGTCATTCTTTAAAGCACACAGGATGGGAGCACATGCAGAGAACCACAGCCAGACATTATGTACACAGACCTCTAAATGAGAGGTCTTTACTAGGTCCCTCACCTAGGAGATCTGGGAAATCTCATGGAAGACACAGAGGAAAGATCGTTAAGAGTCAGAGGGGACGGACCAGCAACGCATAGCCCATGGAGTCTAACAAGCAGAGTTCATATGGATGGGCTCATAAAGACTGAAGCAGCAGACACAGGGTCTGTACAAGGTCTTCTGTGGATGGTATGGATGTTAGTTTGGTGCTTTTGTGGGATACTGGTAGTCGGTGTTCCTCTGACTCTTTTGCCTGCTCATGGGACACTTTTCCTCCTATTGGTTTGTGTTGTCAAGCCTTTATAGGAGGGCTTTTGCCTCGTCTATGGTATCTTGTTCTGTCCTGTTTGTCTGTCATGTCTTAGAGAACCAATCTTTTCTGAAGAGGAAATTGAGCGAGAGTAAAAGCTGGGGGAGGGGGAGGTGGGGCGGTGCTAGGAAGAGTGGAGGAAGAGGAAACTGTGTTTGAGATGTATTATATGAGATACGAATCTACTTTCTTTTTTTATTGGTTATTTTATTTATTTACCTTTCCTATTTATGTTATCCCCCTTCCAGTCTCCTGTCCACAAACCCCCTAACCCATTGCTCTTCCCCCTGCTTTTGTGAGGGTATGCCCCCCCACCTACTCCTGCATCACTGCCCTAGAATTCCCCTACACTGGAGCATCGAGCCTCCACAGAACCAAGGGTCTCTCCTCCCATTGATGCCACATAAGGCCATCCTCTGCTACATATGCAGCTGAAGTCATGGGCCCCTCCATGTGTACTCTCTATTTTCAATAAAATATATTTAAAAATTGAGAGAGAGAAAGAAACCTATAGGTTTGTAATTAATAAATTTCAAAATAAATATAAATTTTGCTGATGTTTGATGATACAACTTTGTATAAGAAATATAATTCATTGTAGTAGCATGTATAAGTACTACCGTCATGCTGATATGCATAACTACATTACTTAGAATTGATAATGAACATAATTGCTTAAACTATAGCATCATCGATATGTTTATTAATACAGATAAATTAATTTCAAGATACTGTGGGCTCTAATCTTTTTTATGCATTTCTAGCAATATGTACCATCAAATATATAATTACAACTCAGCCACAATGTTTCTTTGGAACTAAAAATTAATTTTTTCCAAGAAAAATTCAATCCCCTGAATATGCTGACTGATAATGGAGCACAAAATGATGATGAAAATCCCCTTAGTTAGTCTCCTCAAGAGACTGCTTCTGCAAGTTTAGATGGCTAGACAAACATAGAAAGTATCAAGGCTAAAAAATAAAATTCCACCAAAACACAAATTTCTGAAATCAGGTTGCTGACATAAATATCCTTATTTTCTTTCTTTTTTTTTTTTTTTTTTGTTGTTGTTGTTGTTGTTGGTTTTTTTGTTTGTTTGTTTGTTTTTGGATTTTTTGTTTGTTTGTTTGTTTGTTTGAGACAGGGTTTCTCTGTGTAG
>NC_034598.1:63138631-63149868 GCF_900095145.1 Mus pahari
TGTTTGTTTGTTTGAGACAGGGTTTCTCTGTGTAGCCCTGGCTGTCCTGGAACTCACTTTGTAGACCAGGCTGGCCTCGAACTCAGAAATCTGCCTCCCTCTGCCTCCCGAGTGCTGGGATTAAAGGCGTGCGCCACCACGCCCGGCCCTTATTTTCTTAAGAATCAAGAAATTTCCAAGTCTGCTAAATACCCAAATGCCACACACAAGAAGCCAGGAAAATCTAGTCTTAGGCTTAAGTCCATCTCAGTTCCCAGCTGTTGAATGCTAACATCTGTTGGGCATACACAGAAAGCTTCTTGGAAGGTAATCCATGGGAACATTCTAACCTGAATAGGTCCAGATTTCATAGCAGAAGAACAAATCAAGCAGATTTAAGAAGAAATGGTGATTTTGCTGTTCTTGGTGATGGTGTTTAATTTTATTTTATCTGTGTATTAGCCAGTGTTCTCTGGAGCAGCAAGGAATCTCTCTCTATGTATAGGAAGAGGGTTGATTGGAATAATTTACAGGAGTCCAGCTAATCCGACAAGGGCTGTGAACAGAATGTGCAAGAATCCAGTACTTGCTCAGAAGGTGTACTCAAAGGTGTGTCTTCCCAACTCAAGAATTGAAGTAGAATATTTTAAGTTAAGCAAAAATCCCTCATGAGCATGCCCTCCTTTGGGGGATTTTAGTTATTTCGAGATGTAATCAAGTTAACAACTAAACATGGCTCACAAGCTTTTTATTTGTCTTCCTCTCTCTCTTTCTCTCTCTCTCTCTCTCTCTCATTCTGTCTCTCTCTATACTACTCTCTCTTTCTCTGTGTTTCTACATATGTGCGTATTTCACTCTCTATTTCTCTCTCTCCCTATTTTGTGTGATGTCTTGCCCAGATGTGGTATTCCCTCCTTTAGAAGGCAAAGGGATATGTGCTTGCCCTAGCATTTCACTAATTGACTTTACAGTTAGCATACAGTCCAGTTTAACCATGTGACCTTGAATATATATTTCAAATGGAAGTTTGGAGAGGCAGCACTGTCCGACTTCCTGTTCTGTGTTCATTGCTTATTCACCCTGTGAACTTTCAGGCATAAGACTAGTTTCAGAATAAGGAGCCTATTAGTTCTCCACAGACAAATGCCTTGGATAATGTGGTATGATGTAACCTAATTTATATTTATAGATGTTTAGAGGGGAAAGGTGCTATGCTTCAGTTTAAACAATTAACCTGCTTGTGAGAGATTCTTTTATACTAGGAAATTTAATCTGTGATAAAAATTGAATTTTGGAAATGTCACTTATTCAGTTTATGACAATAAATTAGTCATGTGGAATATCAGGCTGAATATTTAAACAAATCCTTCCCAGGATGATATCAGTTAAGACTGACTGCTGAACTTTTCTTTGCATGAAAGGAGACTAGCTGACAATATAGTTGTTGAATTAATAATCCAACATAGTGTCTCAGAGAAGTAGGATAGAAAGATATTGATGAGAGAGAATGCATTTACGGTAACCTATATTAAAGCTTCATGGTGCTTTGAAACTCTTTTGTGCTTTTATGAAATGTTTTACATTTTGCTAAAAGTCAAGTATCTGAGGGCTAATATGTGCAATATGACAGTTCACTGCCATATGAAATCCCCAAATAGCTGATATGACTGTGCAGCAGGGCTCCAAGGGCCAAGATGTACTTTAGGCTGACATTCTTGTAATCATTTATATTATAATGAAATGGGTCTATAAAGTATCAGGAAGATCAAAAAAAAAAAAGATTTTTATTATAACTTCCTTTTAGATCTTCTTATGATCTCCCCTTTCGGTTTATATACTTTGACAGTTCAATAATTAGTTCCGATCTCCCGTTATGAGAGGATCAGTGAATGTTTAGTAAGATCAGAAAATTAAACACAAATGAACAATATTTACAAAGAAAATTGCAGAACTAGGGTGTGGGCACAGTGGTTAACAACCCTTACAAATCTTCCAGAGGACCTGGCTTTTATTCCCAGCACCCACATAGTAGCTTGCAAATATCTGGAACTCCAGTTCTAGGTACTCCTACCCTTTATTTTGAACTCTATGGGCTTCAGGGCACACATGTGTAGAGACATACTAGCAGGTCAAACACCCATACACATAAAATGAAATGAAATGAAATTGGAAGAATAATTTATTTAAAGGGAGAGAAATAACAAACTTATAAATATGGCAGTACTTTTCAAAATCTGCTTCCTATATAATTAATCTTACAAAATATTTTATCTTGAGACAACTCACTTAAAAGTGATATATGTAAGCAAATGTAGAAAATCTTCATCTATCTGATTTTCAAATGTATTTGCACATTCAATTCTCTCATTTATAAGATATATAGTCATTTCAAAAATGTGTTTTATCACTGAATTCTTTTTTACAATTCCTATTAAATACATGTTCAAATTAGTGTTTTAAAAATTAAATTCTAGGATGATATGACTAGCCTTACATACCCATGTATAGATGATTCTCTTTCAAACTGAAACATTTTTTTACAATCCTTTAAAATTAAAATACAGTGAAAAGTCTCCCTCCATTTACTCCTTCCAATTTTTTCCATATCCTCACAAGCTCAGATTTTCATGGCCCCACTTTCTCCAATTACTATTGTTGTATTTGTATGTATAATTATAAAAAGTAAATATATAAATATAACACTCTGAACCAATTTAGTGGGATGTGTGTGTGAGTGTGTATGTGTGAGAGTGTGTGTGTGAGAGAGAGAGAGAGAGATAGAGATAGAGATAGATAGATAGATAGATAGTAGAGAGAGAGAGAGAGAGAGAGAGAGAGAGAGATGACTGACACAGTATATTTATGTATATATATTGATAATATTATATATATATGACTGACACAGAATCCACATGCCCCCATTGTTTCTTTGTACATGTTTATAGACACCTTGATGAAGCTTAGGCACTTTTCTCACTGTCAAAGTTTATGACTTGAATATCGACTTCACTCATAGGCTATCAAATCGGTGGCAAAGGGAAGACCCTAAAATGGGATCTCTCATCATCACAAACCTACCAGATATGCTTGACTAGGTCTCCTTGTTCAGCAATGCTCATCTGTGCTGCCTGAGGAAGAGTTGGCAGTCATGCAAAGGGTCACAGTGGCTGCCATATGGTCAGAAGAACAGATACTGTCAAAAGAAGAAAAAAAAAACATTTATATGTGCTTCTCCCTTGTAGATATGTGTTCATCACAGAAATGAAGGATACTGCTTCTAGGCTTTTAGCTAGGACCACCTGTACTATTAAGATTAGCATAAAACCTATGTCAGGAATGCACACTGGTCAGACTGAAGTTCTTGCTTCTCCATTGGTTTGATAACACTTTCATCTTCTGGGTTCACATGAAAAGGGAAGATTTCCCTCTTAAAAAAATCAATAAACTCAAAATCTGATATAGTTAATTCTCCTTTTTTGTTTCTGTCTAATTCAAGTACCGCTGGGTCTTACAACCAGAAGCAGCCACAGTTCACACAGAGGAGACGGATAGAATGGCTTCCCGTTGATGAAGACAGTTTTTGTGAATCCAACAGTTTAACCTCACCAACAGCAGTAGAAAGTGTCCCGACACCCGTATTATTTTTCAGAGCAGAAAACCAGGGAGTTTTATCACCTCTAGTCATAAAGGTCAGATCTGATTTAGGATTGGAAGGAAGGGCTTTTCTCTGCTCTTTTTATGGACATGAGAAAAGCAAAGTAGCATGATTTCCAAACAGAAAAGTATCTTGTTAGGAATATGATCTTTAAAAACCTTTTCTATTACTTACTTGTTTATTCTCTCTCTCTCTCTCTCTCTCTCTCTCTCTCTCTCTCTCTCTCTCTCTCTCTCTCTCTCTCCCTCTTTCTCTCCCCCTCTGCTGTGTGTATGTGTGCATGCATGTGTGTCTGCATGTATGTTCCCATATATGTGTATTTCAGAGGACAGGTCTNAAGCAAAGTAGCATGATTTCCAAACAGAAAAGTATCTTGTTAGGAATATGATCTTTAAAAACCTTTTCTATTACTTACTTGTTTATTCTCTCTCTATCTCTCTCTCTCTCTCTCTCTCTCTCTCTCTCTCTCTCTCTCTCTCTCCCTCCCTCTTTCTCTCCCCCTCTGCTGTGTGTATGTGTGCATGCATGTGTGTCTGCATGTATGTTCCCATATATGTGTATTTCAGAGGACAGGTCTCTTATGAGTCTCTTCTAAGTTTCAACCATGTGAGCTAGCTCAACTATCCAGACCTGGAGACAAGTGCTTTCATCCCAAGGCATTCCACTTGTCCAGAGATATGTTGTAATTAGAGTCCGTGGTTTGTTTTCAGAAAGGGTTCATGAATCTAGTTTGAGTATACCATTTTGTTCTCATGACAATTCATGAGTAGCATAGTCATGAAAAGCAGGACTAGACACTGGTACTATATAATAGAAAAATGGGAAAATTAAATACACAATTATAAGCCAATCAGACAAATAGCAATAGACATATAAACTCATAGAATAGATGGGGGTGTATGAATTGCAGACATATTTGCAGGTGATGGCAACATAGGAATAGAGACAAGACATGGCAGCCTGAAAAATGAAGAGGTCTGTGTATGTTTGTATCCAAGGATACAGAGTGACTAGACTTGAATTATAAAATAGAAGATGTCAGGTATAACACAGTGTTCTTGGCTGGCTGACATAAATCTGATGCTGCAATGCAATGCTAGGCACATACATACAGTATAAGAGGAAGGCTGCTGAGCATATCGTGGGTGTTTTGCTCTAATGCATCCACCTATTCAACCACTAGACAGTGAAGGAGTATGACAGTAGAGGGCATGTCTGGGCTAACAAAACTAAATTTGTCTAGTTCATATAAGAAAACACTAAAATATGGGTTAAAGATAGATAGCAAGCATTAGACAAGATTCAAAACATAATAAATAGGTTTCAGGGCTAATGCATTGTATAACTTTATATTTACTTACTATTATTTTGTTTTACTTCCTTAACTGTAATATTTATCATTTTAAAATATGTTTTTGGGTAAAAGGTACAGAGTCTATTTGTAAACCCAAATAATTTAAGGGTTTTTTTTTATATAAAAAAGGAACCAATTTTTAAATAGTCATAGGTCTTACTACTGAACCCATAATGGATAAATGTAAGAAAATCTTATTGCTAGGGTTTAGTATTCAATATGAACAGGGATGCTGCACAGTTTAAGTGTAATATATCTTCTATTTGAAGTGATACTTTATGAAGAATGTTTTGTGAGATATATTGAATTGTTGGCTCAATATGAATACACTTTTCAGTATTATTAATAAGAATATTTTTCTCCATTTTAGGAATGATTGTAACAAATTTATACAACACGATTTCTTTAGGAAGGAAAACAGGTCAAAACAGAGATTTCCATTGATTCTGAAATCAGAACAACAAAAACAGAAAACAATAAGAATCTCCTGTTACCATGTACACCTGGGAACAGCCAGGAGAGGCCCATAGCTCTGCCTGCCCTCTGCAAGGAGTCCTGCTGATATTAGTAAAATCCAGAAAATACCAAGAACAACCAGATGGCTAACGGCTAGCATGAGATTACGATCAACAAGACTCAAGGCAATAGCATGCCACCAGAGCCTGTCTATCCTACGGCAGCAAGCTCTGCATATCCAAACCCAGCCAAGCACAAGATGACCTTAGATAGAGGCATGTAAAAGCAAAATGAATAAATCCCATAAAGAACTACAGAAAATATACATTGAAACAGGAGAAGGAAATGAAGAAAATGGTGCAAGAACTGAAAGTAGAAATAGAAGCAATAACAAAAACATAAACTGAGGGAATCCTGGAGATAGAAAACTTATAAGACAGAAGGAAGGACCATGCAGAGACTGCCCCATCCATTGATCCACACCATAATCAACCACCAAATGCAGACACAATTGCATATGCCAGCAAGATTTTGCCAACAGGACCCTGACTCTTGTGAGGCTATGTCAGTGCCTGGCAAATACAGAAGTGGATTCTCAGAGGTATCTATTAGATGGAACACACGGCCCCCAATGGAAAAACTAGAGAAAGTACCCAAAGAGTTGAAGGGGTCTGTAACCCTACAGGAGGAACAGCAATATAAACTAACCAGTAACCCCTGAGCTTGTGTCTCTAGCTGCATATGTAGCAGAAGATGGCCTAATTGGCCATCATTGGGAAGAGAGGCCCTTGGTCTTGCAAAGATTATATGCCCTAATACAGGGGAATACCAGGGCCAGGAAGCAGGAGTGTGTGGGTTGGAGAGCAGGGTGGGGGGAGGGTATAAGGGACTTTTGGGATAGCATTTGAATTGTAAATGAAAAAAAATCTAATAAAAACTTGTTAAAAAGGAAAGAAAACCTAGGGAAAAGAACAAGAACTATAGGTGCAAGCAATCATCAGCAAAAGAATACAAGAGACAAAAGAGAGAATCTCATGTGTGGAAGATACAATGAAAGAAACTGATATATCAGTCAAAAAAATGTTAAACTTAAGAAATTCCTGACACAAGAAATATGGGACACTATGAAAAGATTAAACATGAAAATAGTAGGAATACAAGAAGCAGAAGATTCCCAGTGACAAGTCCCAGAAAATATTATCAACAAAACCATAGAAAAAAAAAATCAAACCTAAAGAAAGAGATGCCTATAAACATACAAGAACCTTATAGAACATCAAGTAGATAGGACCAGAAGAGAAAATACTTTTCTCACATAATAATCAAAACACTAAATGTACAGAACACACAAAGAATATTAAAAACTACAAGGTAAAATGGTTAAATAACATGTAAAGGTAGACCTATCAGAAATAAACCTGACTTCTCAAAAGAGATTCGAAAAAGCCAGAAGGGCTCAAGCAGATGTCTGTCTTGCAGACTCTAAGAAACCACAGATGCCACCCCAGACTATTGTACCCTGTAAAACTCTCAATAATCAAAAATAGAGAAACAAGAGATGGGACAGGACACTTAATACTCATCAAAGGAAAAAAATCCATTAAGATGATGCCTCAATTCTGAACACCTTAAAAGGGTACCCATATTTGTAACAGAAACATTACTAAACCTTAAATCATATATTGAACTCCATACTTTAATATTGGGAGATTTCAATACCCAACTCTCACCAATGGACAGAACATTGAAACAAAGAAATAATGAAAGAAACAGAGGTTGTTAACCAAATGTGACTAACAGATATCTACAGAAACTTTCACTCAAACACAAAAGAATGTACTTTCTTCTTAGCACCTCACAGAAACTTTCTCCAAAATTGAACATGCACTCAGTCACTTTAACAAGCCTCAACATAGACAAGATAATTAAAATGATCCCTTTTATTTTATCATACCACCATGGATTAAATCTAAAATTCAACAATAACAGGAACATTAGAAAGTTTATAAATGCATGAAAACCGAATATCTCTACTGAATCACCACTGGGTCAGGTAAGAAATATAGAAAGAAATTGAAAATTTTCTAGAACTCAATGAAAATGAAGGCACAACATACCCAGACATATGGAAAACAATGAAAGCAGTCCTAAGAGAAAAGTTTATAGCCTTAAGTGCCTCCAAAAAGAAATTGGAGAGATCGCATACCAGCAACTTAAAAGCACACCTGAAAGCTTTAGAACAAAAGAAGCAAACATACTTAAAAGAGTAGGTGGCAAAAATAATATAATTCAGAGCTGAAATCAATTAATTATAAACAAAGAGAACAATACAAAGAATCGAGGAAGCCAAGAACTGATTCTTTGGGAAAACCAACAAGATAGATTAAACCCTTAGCCAAACTAACTAAAAGGCAGAGAAATATTAGCTAAATTAAAAGAAAATCAAAAAGGAAAAGGAAATCCAGAGAATCATTAGATCTTATTTCAAAAGCCTGTACTACAAGATAGGAAAATCCAAATAAAATAGATGGGGCTTTTTGATAGATATCATTTACCAAAGTTAAATCAAGAGCATATAAACCACTTAAATATTCCTATAAACCCTAAGGAAATAAAAGCAGTCATTAAAAATTCTCACAACCAAAAAAGTTCAGAGCCAGATGGTTTTAATGCAAAATTCCACCAGACTTAATACTAATACTGATTAAACTGTTCCATAAAATAGAAACAGAAGGAACATTATCAAATTTATTCTATGAGGCCACGGTCACCCTGATATCTAAACCATGCAAAGACTCAATAAAGAATGAGAATTTCAGAAAAAAATTTCTTTATATACCTTTATGCAAAAATGTTCAATATAATTGCAAACCAATTACAAGAATACATCAAATATATAATCCACCCTGATCAAAGGCTTCATCCCAGTGATGTAGTGTTGGTTCATCATAAAAAAAAAAAAGTCAATGTAATTCACAATATAAACAAACTGAAAGGAAGGAAACCAATTATCCTCTCATTAGATGCTGAAAAAAAACTTCAACGAACTCCAACTTGCCTTCATGTAAAAAGTCTTAGAGTGATCAGGGATTCAAGGCACATAGCTCAACATAATAAAAGCAATACACAGCAAGCCAATAGCCAATATCAAACTAAATGGAGAGAAACTTAAAACAATTCAACTAAGATCAGGGACATAGCCTGTCTGCCCGTACTCTCAATTTCTATTTAATGTAGTACCTGCATTCCTAGCTAAAGCAGTAAGACACCTAAAGGGGATCAAAGGATGCAAATTGGAAAGGAAGGAGTAAAGGGATAACTATCTGTGGATGATACAATAGTATACATAAGTGGCCATTAAAATTCAATCAAAGAACTCCTATAGCTGATAAATACCTTCAGCAAAGTGGCCAGATACGAATTTAACTCAATACAAAACAAAACAAAACAAAAAAAAAAATGTATCCTTCCTTTATATAATCAATAAACTGGCTGAGGAAGAAATTGGGGAAGCATACCCTCTAAGATAGCCACAAATAATATAAAGTATCTTTGCATAAGTCTAACAAACAAAGAGAAAGACCCAGATGAGAAGAACTTCAAGTCTCGGAAGAAAAAAATGAATAAAATTTTAGAAGAGGGAAATATCTCCTATGCTAATGGGTTGGTAGGATTAGCATAGGAAAAGTGGCCATCTTACAAGAAGCAATCTACATATTCAATGTAACTCCTACCAAAAATCCAATGCAATTCTTACAGACCTTGAAAAATCAATTCTCAACTTCATATGGATAAACCAAAAGAACAGGATACTTAAAACTATCCTGAAAAATAAAAGAACTTCTAGTGTTACCTCCATCCCTGATTTCAGACTGTACTACAAAGCAATAGTAATAAAAAACAGCATGATATTGTCATAAAAATAGGTTGATAAATCAAATAGAATCAAAGACCTAAAAATAAACACATACATACAGACACTTGATTTTTTAACAAGCTGAAAACCATACGGTGGAAAAAGGAAAGCATCCTCAACAAATGGTGCTTAACTAACTGGACACTGACATTAGGACAAAACCTGCAGAATGGGAAAAGATCTTCACTAACCCTGTATCTGACAGAGATATCCTAAAGATGCTGGCTGCCAACCATTGGACTGAGTACAGGGTTCCCAGTGGAGGACTTAGAGAAAGGACTAAAGGAGCTTAAAGAGATTGCAACCCCATCTGAAAAGCAACAATATCAACCAACCACACCTGCCTCCCGCTGCCACCCAGAGTTCCCAGGGACTAAACCATCAACCAAAGAGTACACATGGAGAGAGCCATCCACATAGCAGAGGATGCCCTTGTCCAGCATCAATGGAAAAAGAATTCCTTGGTCTTGTGAAAGGTCAATGTCCCAGTGTAGGGAAATGTCAGGGCAGGGAGGCAGGAGTGGGTGGGTGGGTAGGGGAACACCCTCATAGAAGCAGGGGGAGGGAGGATGGGATAGGGGGTTTCTGGAGGCAAAACCAGGAAAGGGGCTAACTATTGAAATGTAAATTTTTAAAAAAATCCGATAAAAATATCTAAATAAAAAAGAACTCATGAAATTAGACATCAACAAATCAAATAACTCAATTGAAAAATGGGACACAGCCCAGCAAGAGGCTCCCAAGAGCCAATGGCGGTGACTTTAGCCAAAATATCCAACAAGGTAGAGATGCAACCTGTAGAGACCACCTGCAGTAGATAGCCATGGCCCCCAGTTGAGAGATGGGCCACCACCCACACATCTTAGAATTTTAAAGCAGAAATGTTCCTGTCCAAAGAAAAGACAGGGACAAAAAAAAATAGGAACAGACACTGAAGGAAAGGCCAGGCCACTCAGAGACTGCCCACCTAGGGATCCATATATAAAAAGATTCAACCCTAAACAATTCATTTCATTGGAATATATCTTTTATTCTTAGGTAAAATGTTTTTCATTCTTAATTACTCGGTTTATGCAGCATTGATTGTTTGTACCGCTTAACACTGAATATTAAGAGTGAAAGGACATGCTGTTTCATCTCTAAATACTGCTGAAATTCCTTATGAGGCCTCATATTCTGGAATAATACCAGTGTAGCCAAACTCCAGGTTAAACCTCTGTCGTTACTGGTGTCTGCTGTCAGCGCCCCATTTGGATGAGTAGCCATCTGCTATCCTGTTCTAGCCATTCCCTCTGCTCAGACTGTCATGGGCATTTAAATACAATTCCTGTGGTGAATCCCGGTGCTTCTCGCAAGGGTACCTTTCCAGTTGTGAGCATGAGGTGTGACTGGTTCGTAGGTTGAGAATTGGGCCCCTGTTGCTCTGCCCCACTGCTAATTTGACTTAAAGTCAAGGAGATCTTTGACTTTCCCGTCTGCTAGTCAAAACGGTCTTGGAAGATTTGCTCTCCTCCTCTCCTCACAGAGAATTAACTTTTAAGAAGTGTCTATATTGAAACAATATAATTGATGTTTAAAACAAATTCAGCAGTGCAGGGCGGCGATGTTTAGACAAAGGGAAACAGTCCAGCTGAATGATTCTTTGGCATGTACTGAGTTAAGTGTCAAATTGCAGGAGTTCTGATAAAAAAAAAAAAAAATAGCAACTAAACCCTGTGCTTATCCTTCTTCTCTCTGGAATGTATGAGGAAGGAACATGGATAACTCTGCATTCCACACACTGAATCACTGGATACAGAGCCAGCAAAGTTAAGTTTTCCTCTACTTTTTTTTTTTTTTTTTTTTTTTTGAGACAGGGTCTCACTGTGAAGCCTTGC
>NC_034598.1:63149899-63159485 GCF_900095145.1 Mus pahari
TTTTTTTTTTTTTTTAACTATGAAGCTTGAAGGGGTTAAGTAACTTGCTCAAAGCTACTTGATGATAATGTCCCAACTTGTACCTTTGAGCCACACTAAGCAAAAAAAAAAAAAAAAAAATTTTTTTTTTTTTTTTTTTTTTTTTTTTTTTTTTTTTTTTAATAACTGTTCTGCGTGATAATTTCATTGCACAGTTGATTCGGTTGAAACCTTAAACGAAAGGGGCCCTGCAAATAGTATTGAAGGATTGTGTAAGAGACAAAGGAATCGAAATCAGACCCTTAAGCGTACTCTCTGGTGACATGAGAATTATTGCCATGACAATTATTGCCTCAGACTGAGCGCTGAGAATCCATGAACCAGGGGGTGGACTGGAAAAAGATTTGGTGCTCTTCAGCTGAGAGAGCTTTGACCTCCTCACCTAAAGTCAGAGAGAACACACAGAACAACTAAAGGCAAGTGGCCACAGTGAACATGTAACCAGTTTAGAAAAACAAAAGTTAATTAGTAGCAGAGATAGGACAGTGCTACAGAAAGCCAAGGGGGAAAAACAGGACCATAGCATGAACAACATTGAATGCAGAACCTGATCTGAAAGGAGCAGAAAGGGTACTGCAATATGAAGGCAGAAAAATATTTTTTGTTAGATGATAAAGTCTAAAATTTAAAACAACTAAGGAATCATTACAAACCTGTAAACATCTGTTGAGCCCCAGAGTTTGTACCTTCCTTTCAGGACAACATTATTGAATTTGAAATGCAAAATAAATGCTGGTATAACTTCATTTTAAGCTAGGATCTATGTCTAATACATGTATTCCTAGCACTCACGGAAATGAATCAGAGTTATCAACACAGATTCAAATCCAGCTTGGGCTACACAGTGAACTCCAGCCAAGCCATGATGATGTGAGACCTCCCTTCAAAAATTGCAAATTAAAAAGCAACTCACTTTATTTCTTCATATTTAAGTAATTTGAAATATTTTCTCTAATATTATAATTGTCATTTTTTGTTCTTTGGTGCAGAGTACACTTATTTATTATTATGATATGTTCCTGACTACGTTTCTGTTAAAGGATATAAACAACATAATTTAATAGTTTAGTCATAAGTGAACTGTCTTAATTTGGATTTTCTGCATGCAAATATATAATATTTTAAGTTGCAAATGTATTTACATACTCATTTTTAATGTCTCTCCTTGGATTTAAATTCAGTCAATTGTTTTGCTGTGAATATTTTATTGCTAATTATCTTTATCGACTTATTTCTGTAACACAGTTAATATCACCTAGATCCTGTTGATATCATTAGAGAATCATCTTCAATACCCGTATTTGTATTTCTCCTAATTTGAAATTATATATATTTCACAAAAATTTAATTACCCCATTAGATATTCTTATCTAATAAAAGCAAAGGGATGGAGGAAAATTATAGGGACACATTTATTGTCTGTGCTAGTGAAAATATGTGAGTCAACTAATTGTTGGCTAGCATGCTAATATTGCAAGAGAAGCAGAATTCTAATAGTTAGTGTCTTCAAAGATTCCATGTTCTCTCTCTCTCTCTCTCTCTCTCTCTCTCTCTCTCTCTCTGTGTGTGTGTGTGTGTGTGTGTGTGTGTGTGTGTGTGTGTGTCTCACTCTCTGCTTCACACATGGATAAAAGAGTAGAAGTGAAGGCCTGAGCATGAATGAGTAGCATCCTGAAAACACACAGTGATTCACGAGTAAAAGTCGTATTCTTTTCCACATAATAGATTTTAGAAAACATTAGGCACATAGACTGTAAAAGAGGTTCAATAAGGCTATTTAATATTATTACACACTTAGCAATCAGTCATGTGATTAATAACTACATTTTCTGTGGATATATATATATAGAGAGAGAGGGGGGAGAAGAAAGAGAAAGAGAGGCAGTCAATATATAATGAATATATAGTGTCTAGAGCTAAATCTTTGAAAAATCTCTGATTTAGATACTTAAAAACATTCTGTGTAGTTTGCTGAAATTAACTGGTTTCACTTCTAATTCCTTACAAAGGTAAAGAGACGGGTTTGGGCTAGATCAAAGTTTTGAAACTTTAAGAAGATCATAAAAAGGTCAACCTAACCAAGTATGTCCTTATATACATGTCTAATTGGACTCAGGTCCAGCTCATAACAAGAAAATTCCCAGTACTGTAAATCTAGACAACGTCCACCTGCTAGCGAGACCATGAACCCCAGAGAAGAATCCACAACTGCTACTTTCCTAAGCCACTATGATTTCTAATTCTGTTCTAATTTCCTGTTCTTATATTCTAAGTCTATGCAGCTCTCACTCTTCATCAAAGAAGCATCTATTTACATTAGACAGAGGCTATCCCAGTAATTCATAAGTAATCAAAATGTAGAGAGCAATTCATAGTGTAGTGAGTGCCTAGCCACATCAGCTACAGCCAAACACCTACACTTCAAGTTCATTGAACATTAAGGAACATTGAAGAAGAAAAGACAGGAAGATTTTATAAGCCAGAAGGCCAGGATTCCCCGTATATATTCCTCAATATAATGGGGAAGCTCTATCCACAAAATCTAAACTAGTAATAATAATAATAATAATAATAATAATAATAATAATAATAATCAGTAATAATGTTAATAATATAATAGATAGTAATTGTAAGGTTCCACAAACAAAACCAAGAGGGAAGAGATATCACCAGGCCCTAGCCCAAGAAAAAGAACTACAGGTAGTTAATGGCTGGTGAGAGACAGAGAATGACCAGAGACTAACTCTTTCTCCAGAGAGTAAAGTATTATCCAGTCCTAAAGTGACAGCCCTAAATAGATACATATAGAAGAAAGAATAAAACAACCCATATTTCTGTACACACACACACACACACACACACACACACACACACACACACACACAGTACATACATATATATGAAATATATATGACAATAATAAAAAAGCACATATCACATATTTGATTAGAGTTGAGGGGACATTGGAGGAATTGCACTGGGAAAAGGGAAGGCTGGAATTGATAAAAGTACAATAAGCATATATGAAGTTCTCAGAATATCAAATTAAAAACAAACAAGTAAGTAGTCTCAACATTCAAGATTGGCTACATATGAAGAGGAGAAAGGTGTATGGAAAAGATGGGGCTATATAGTATAAGAGCAATGGGTAAAAGTTCATTGGTGTCTCTTGTATTATTATTGATAAAATGATATTGTATATATTTGAATATATATTCAGTATAAATTCAAATGTATATTCTAGTATATATATATACATTGAATATATATATATATATATATATATATATATATACTGTTATATGTAATGTAACACATACACATATATATACATACATACACACATATATATGTACATATGTATACCTGAATATATGTAATATATATCTATAAAGTCAGTTTAAAAGCTTATATATTTTTATTGATTTATCAGTGAGAATTTTCCAGATAAGACCAATAACTGGTGTAAACAGCCTCAGAGAATTCTTGGACTTCTGAAGAGCAATATGTAAATTAATGCTTCAGTGCTTCTTCTCTAGAAGGTTGCCATGTTGGGCTTATTCATCTTATTGATGATGAAGCTCAGTATACACCATTCAGTATAAAACCAGTTTTTAACTTTTGATCTAGGTCTGATGCTTCAATGACTTTACGTAACTACAATATCCGTTGCTCCTTTTTCCATGAATCTTTATTGTTAAATTGTGAATTACATTGATGCAATTAAAAAGTGAATGATTTTCCAATTTCTTCACTGGTTCTCCAAGGCTATTTTCTCTCTTGAAAAAACACACTCACAAATGGAACCACTCTGTAGGCATAACACACAAAAAAGCTACTAGGATATAAGGGTAAATAAGTTAATGAACTACATTTTTAAGTGAGTTCAAAGAATAACTCTTGGTAATTATTTTGAGACAGATAACATATGCAGTATGTGTATACATTAATCCTGTCGTGAATAGGCCTTTCCCAAATGGGATATTTAAGTAAACATTAAAGCACGGCAACGTATTTAGCACATAATTATGCCATTTACTAAACTTTCAAAACTCACGACTAAATTTACATTTAGTGTAAATGCAGACCAGTAAGGAGGCAAATAATTCATGAGGATAGTATTTATGCCCATAGTTCTAAATATAGCACTCTGAGTTCTTGATGAATCCTAAAACCTACCTCACTGGAAATTATTGAAATATGAAATAAAACTGTCCATAGAACTTCATCTTAAAATGTTTAATTATCGGTAAGACATAGAAAGTAAAAGGTTTCATTTCAATTTAGCTCTTTTATAATCTTCTCAGGGGAACAGAATACGCTACAGGATATATTAGGTTTCATTATTCACATAAATACTTCATTAAGATTGTGACGTTGAAGAGCAACACAATTATAATCTCTAAAAGTACCCAATATTACCCTTAGTTCCTCATGTTAATTGAGGAAAACTGCTTCATTTTCCTCTATTTTCTGCATAATTTGCGTAGCAGGGCTTTTCATAGACAACTCAAGGAGAGAACACATTACCTCACTCTACACAAGTTATTCAAAATCGGACATCTCATGGACGGGCATCTTTTGAATTTTCAGATCTGTGGATACAAACCACTTCATCCAACATTTTATAACATTTGTGTAAGTACTGATGCTGAACCATTAAGTATCCACATGTTATAAAGTCTACTCCATTCACCCTCTTAGCTTCAGGAAGTTTTGTGGGCCAGTATGTTTAAATTTCTGAGAAATCAATGTGTTCGATCAGCTCCTCATGTTAAGCCGACTCACTGGCATCTTCTGCTTTTGATTTGTTCATATAGGCTTGTAAATCAAAACACAGGTTCCCATCTCTATTTAATTGCCTTGAGGATATGTTTTCCTTTATTTCTATATGTTTTTATTGCAATAGCACTTCATAAAATACAGCACATTTTTCTATAAAAACTGTTGTCTTCAGTTAATTTTCTAATATAAGTGTAGCAGACGTTATATGAAATTTTAAAACTAAGTTGTGCCAAGCACATATTTAGCTCATGGCTATAATTTGGAGCTGTACAGAAATATTCCTGTGATTACATTGAAACTAACATAGAAATATATGTGTTATCCTTCTGACCTCTTCCATGGGTACTAGAATTAGGGTAGTATCGCCAGAAACACTGAGACTGTGCCAACAGTAACACATTAATGTGAATGCATACAAATGTTCTATTTACCCGAGTCAGCCAGTTGTTAAGAGACACAAGAATCTCGCAAGTTTGTAAAGGACCACAATCCTTATGAGTTTCAAAGAACTATGTTCTCAAAGAATTAAGAATATTCATAATATTAGAAGGGGTAGAGATGATATATAAACAGCTTTTGAATGCTGATTGTTTTCCTATAACAATTGCCAAGAGCTATGTTGACTGAAATGCTTCCAAAAATTTCTCCTCTGCCTTGTTCCTCGATTTTAAAAAGGGGTGGGGGGGACCCCAGTATACAAGAACAGAGTCAGAACTATTCAAGTACAAACAGAGGGTAAAAGAAAATAATATTTTATGCATTTTCTATGATAAAAAGAACAATAGACTTAACTTTCCAAGTGGCTAGTCTGCCACATTAAATTCTAAATAAATCACCTCACTGTGTAATGTAATAGTTTTTGGTAAAATCTCCACTGAATGCACAAAAGTTTGTACTGAATGAAGTAAAAGGAAAATGAAGGCAGCATGCTATTTTCACTGAAATATATGTTAACAATTATCCCCATATGCACCATAGAATAAGTGAAGAGAGTTGCTCATAAAGGCGATTTTTAAGACCCCCCCCCCCCAGAGTAGGGAGGTTGCATTGTAAGCTAACATAATGAACATTAAAACCTAATGTTTATCTGGCTACACAAAACTGATCTTCAATTTTATATGTCTAGTAACTACCAATCTGGGATCACACCTTAATAGAAGGAAAATGTTTGTAAATGCAATAAAGATTTTTTTTCATTTTCTTATTTATGCAAAGGTTGAGCTTCACAACCCCATGTCCCATGACTCCTGGATTATATTAAATACCAACTGCATAGAAGGGGTATCAAAGCTAGAGCACAGTGGTAAGTGGGTCTTCTCTTTTCTTTCTAAAGACGATGGACAGAAGGTTTGTTTTACTTTGTAAACTAGAGTCTTCACTGAACTTGTGAAATAGGTGCCCACTTCATTAGTAAGAGCATAAGTAACCAAATTAATGTTTAACCACGCTTTTAGCAACAAGTCGTTTTAGGCAACTGTGGTGAGCTTTGCATCAAAAGGGGGTGTGTGGATTCCTAGCTTGCTGGATGTCTGCAGGGATCTCAGGACACACTTGCAAAGGAGCAGCTGATAGTGACTTTTTTTTTTTTTAATTATTATATGTAAGTACACTGTAGCTGTCTTCAGACACTCCAGAAGAGGGCGTCAGATCTTGTTACGGATGGTTGTGAGCCACCATGTGGTTGCTGGGATTTGAACTCAGGACCTTTGGAAGAGCAGTCGGGTGCTCTTACCCACTGAGCCATCTCTCCAGCCCTGATAGTGACTTTTAAGATCAGATACTTTTAGTGCCAACTTTGCCCCTCGAGTGGGCACAATACAATAAGTATGGGTTTTTGAAAAACTGATAATTTTTGCACTCAGTCATTTGTGTCTATGTGTGTGCAGGGATGATTTTTGGTTTTTTGTTTTGTTTTGTTTTGTTTTTTCTGATTAATTTTGAAGATCAGAAAGTGCCAAGGTGAGAGAAGCATGCCCAAGTACTTACAAGGCAAGGTTAAGCAAATGTCACTGAAAGTGGTACACAAATCTTTCAGACACTGACTGCACACCATGAGCATCTGAAGGAAGGTAGCTGCAAATAACCCATCAAATATCTCTGGACTTGGTGGCCTTCACCCCAGAGCTTAAGAAGCAGAAGCATGAAAATGAGGCATTCACATTCATCTTTGATAAGTAGCCATTTCAAGGCTAGCCTGGACTATATGGGACCCTTCTCAAGTACACCAACAAATAGATACGTAAATAAAGCAAGAAAACAAATAGTCTCACCTTCCAAACCTTCAGAAATAGCAGGAATGATAAAGGCAGAGACTGACAACATTCTCCTTTTGTTTGCACAAAAATAATGATTTCCGTGGAATTGTTGAACAATTAGTGTGCATTTCCTGATATACACACACAGAGAGAACCAAGAGTATGAACTATTTCGAAATGAAAAATCTATTTCCAGTAGGTCTTATACAGAAGGATTTGAGTAATTTGAAATATAAAACATATTTTCATAGGAAATTAATAGTATTTTTAGAAATAATTATGTACTTAATAAAACCCAGTGACGGGTTTGCTACCTGCCCCAATGGTTTATGTTTCAGAATGAAACACATACACACACACACACACACACACACACACACACACACACACACCCTTTATATTTTAATATGCTTTAAATAGCACAAGAGCTGGGTCACTGCCTAACCTCCATACAGTTAAACCTGAGTTATTACTTCCTAATCCTATGTTCTATCTTGGCTGCTCTGGACCAACTTGGGCAGCTCTCTGGGCCAGGCCACACTCCCCTGGCTCTTTCACAAGGTGGCCATGCCTCTCTGTCCTGCACTATTCTCAGGCATGGCATCTCTCTTCTCCTCCACACTCTCCTAGAATGGTGGATTTCCTTCTCCCTCCTCCTGGTCCCAAGCCCAGGAAAATCCTAAAATTCCTGCCTCTGTCTGTCCACCCCAGCGATTGGCTGTTGGCATCTTTATTTACCAGTCAGAACCAACTGGGATCAGGTTCCCAGAAGCTACGTGCAAACCCCCTCCTGTAAGCAGAGATTTGGGGGGGAAACATACTTAACATTTGTAATACAAACAGCTACAGAATTTCATCCCCTGCTTAAAGTAAGACTAATATATTTCTAAGAATATAGGATAGCAAGATGAGTCAATAAGTGTTCAAGAAACAGGATTTATAGTTGGATTTTAACTTAATGAAATTATTTATCACATATCATTTTATCAAACATCTAGCATCTACCATTTATCATATATCATATATCATATATCATATATCAATCATCTACCTATATAACTAACTTCCATTTATTATCTTTTTTTTTTCCTGCCATATAACCTAATTTGTGTCTCTTTTTTTAGCTAGTCTTCTGTGATTCTTCTATATCTCAGTGTAGTCAAATTATTTTATTCCTGCATTTTCTACCATTTTATGAACTCTTTAGAACAATACTATGCAAACTCATAATTTTATAGGAAACGCAAAAAAATACAAAGTAAATATTTTATATAAAACCAATGCATACAAAGGTATTTTTCATTACCTTTCCCTCCCTTATAACTCTCTATACCTGAAATAGTCTGGGTTTTTGTCTCTCCCCATCATGATGGAACTATCCTAGTGAACATAGTTACAATAATGTAGACCTGCAGGAAGTACTTGAATTGACCAATTGCAATTGAATTTTGTACCTTTGGATGTTCCACTGATATGCTAGCAATGCCATTCTGCAATACTATTGGAATCAACAAAAAAATACTTATTTTATCACAGCTCTTGTGTTTACAAGTCAAAGATTAGCTTTCAGCTACTCATGTTTACATGAGGCATCTGATTTTTGGCTTCCAAGTGGTTGCATCCTTAATGTATGTGTATTGGGTGTAGGGTTAGGAAGAGTGGGCAAACAATTCTGATGTCTCTTTTTGTAGAGACATCTCTCTAATTAAGACATCTGTAACTGTAAGCCAGTCCCAATGAAATGTTTTCCTTTATTAGAGTTGCTGTGGTTTTTTTTTATAAAGTAAGTCCAATGAAATATTATTGTCACTAATATCCAAGATGTTTGCCTTTTTCCATAAATAAGTAAAAACTATATAATATTAAAGCAAAAAGGTTATCTAATATAATTCAGTAATTATGAAAAGAAGTTAAGAAACAAAGAAAATAAAACAATAATAGACTTACATACATATTAAGACACACAAAATAATCAAATAAATCTAAAAGAAATTTTAGATAATTGCTTGATTTCATGTAGTTTCATTTTTATTAGTAATAAGCTTAACATATAGATTATGTTTTCTGAAAATGTCATGAAAAGAAAATGTATACTAAGCACTTCCTGCATGATTATCTGATTTCCAGAATAACATATATTTCCAATGCATTTCAAATATGCTCACTAACCTGTATTCCCAAAGTCTCTTGTTAACAAGGTTGTACCTGGCAAAGACAACTGTTAAAACTAGCAAACGTTTTGTGTTCTTTATCTCTCATGATTTTGCTTTAACTGCAAGACAGAACTGTGAAGTTACCAAAGTTGGAAAGAATGCCTTTGTGTACTTGAAGAGCAAGAAAGCAAAAAGGAGTGGTCAATCGAAATGGTCTTGAGAATCAATCACGCCATTCAAGAAAATGGTAAGAGCCAGGCATGGTGGTGCACGCCTTTAATCCCAGCACTTGGGAGGCAGAGGCAGGTGGATTTCTGAGTTCGAGGCCAGCCTGGTCTACAGAGTGAGTTCCAG
>NC_034598.1:63159670-63162810 GCF_900095145.1 Mus pahari
AAACAAACAAAAAGAAAATGGTAAGAAAGCAGCCATTTGGTGTTTATGAATGAATCGTTTAAACAGCTTGAAAATTTTTGTTTCACGTTTTCCATTCAAACACAACAATAATGACTTCGTATCATGATATTGCCCATTGTGACAAGTACTTTAAGGTGTATGGAACATCCACAATGTTGAATGGGAAAAATGATGAAAAATATCACCTGAAAAAAGGAAAGATTTGTGAAAGACACAAAGCATGCACTCACTTAAATCACTCTTCTACTTTTAGTCTGTTTCCAAATTTCTTTCATTTTTGGCATTCCTATAGATAATTCATTTAACTGGTGCTATAAATTCTATCTCACATCTCTCATTGCAGATATGAGAGATGTGACCCACACATGATGAATAACCTATGTTTAAAGCATGCCATGTTTCCCAGATGATTTAATAATACAGTTCTTGCAAACTGCCGATGGCAGTAGTCCTATCATGCATTTTAGATGTGGATCTTTGTTTGAAATTTTTATGTTACACAAATGTCACCTAGCAAAGAGGGAATGAATTTCAAAATCAAAAGAAATCGCATGACAATGTTGGCCAATACTATGGTATACAGTGTTACTTTGTGTACAACACACTTTTATCCTAATAGTTACAAATGGAATCATAATAACATACTTCCAAAGTTAAAATTCAGCTCAACACTTTGACCTTGGAAGAAAAACATACCACTGTGGGTCACAGATTATAGTTTTAAAATTACTAGTAATATTGTTTTTGTTGTTGCCATTTATTGTTTCATGCATTTAATTGTTTTGTTTACATGTATACCTATGTAGCAAATGCATGATTGGTGCCTGCAGTATCTGGAAGAGAATGTCGGATCACCTGAGACTAGAGCTACAGACAGTTGTGAATTGCCATGCTGGTGGTGCACCAGGGCTCTCTGCAAGAACAAATGCTCTCAGTCATTGGACTACTGCTCTATCCCACTCTGGGAATATATGTAGGGGAAGGAGTGAGGACTGTAAGATCCAGATACCAGGAAATCTGCTGCGGAACACTCTCTCTTCAAAATGGCTGCATAACAAGACATAAATGGTACCAGTATCGATAGACCTTGTAACTTCAAAGGGAGGGAATCTCACAGAGTCACACTCTGTCATAGGGACCTTCAGGGACCTGACAATTGCTGAGAGAGGAAGGGTTACCGTCTCCAGGGATCAGCCTCTTAATGAATTGTCAAATACTACGTGATCAGTGCAGGAAACATGCACAAAAGCAATGAAAATCAAAGAAGCAGGCTATTGATAATATATAATATGATATATAATATAATATATGTGTGAATGTATACATGTAATAATGATAATTTTGGAGGAGGCTGTTAGTTTGTGACAGAGATGTATAAGGATGTATATGGAATGGGTTTGAGAAGGGCCAGTTTGAGAAACAGGAAAGTGATTTAATTACCTTTTAATTAAAAATATTTTAAGGTTTTCAAAACTTTAAGAATTTTATTGTAATTTATATCTTTATAGAATTAAAGCATGTTAGAGCAATACTCATATAATTATTAGCAGGTGCAAAACAAAAATTTTCTACAGATTCTGGCATACAACCAGAGATGGGTAGTAAGTGATTCAGGCGTTAAGGCCCCTTTCTGGTCTTGCAGCTAGAAGACCAGAATTTAGTTCCCAGCACTCAGATAAGGCAAATCACAGCTAAAGTTCCCATCTTCCTGCCTGTAAGTCTACCTCCAGAGAATATGGTACCTTTTGGGTTCCTATCTGCTCACATGTGGCACATACTCACACAAATATAAACATGATAAGAGATTCTCCCTTGAAGGATGACTTGAAATCTGTAGAAGAGTTATATCCCTAACACAATTGAAACAAGTAAAACATAAATAAATAAATAAATAAATAAATTTCATTACTAATTTATTCTTCCTTTCCGATATCTCACAACATACAGAATATTGTACAAAGGTAACGTAAATAATTGCATAGAAGTGTTTATATCCCCCATATTAAGTAAACAGAAATTACAATATTGAGCCTATACTGTATTTGTAGACTATTCAGAGCCATCTTAGAATAGTTGTCTAATAAGATTCCAGGACACTTCTCAACAAGAGCAAAACGATTTCTTCGTATATTCATTATTATTTTTTATTTTTTTCCCACACTCCAGATTTTATTCCCCTCCCAGTCTACCCTCCAACTGTTCCACATCCCATACCTCCTCACCACCCCTCCTGTCTCCATGAGGATATGCCCAACACCCAAGTCCCTACCCCAATATTTTTAACATGAACTTTATTGTAAATTCCAAAAAGGAAAGAGTTAAAGGAGACATGGATGTGTCTATAGAGGTACTTAGGAATTTCAGACCTGTCTGATTAAATCTCAAATATCACTAGTAGGAAAGATTACATTTCAGGAATGAAAGAGCTATAGATACATTCTTAACCTGAATGAAAATGAGAGAGCCACGATGGTACTCAGGATGTCAGTGTGAAACATATAGAATTCGTAAAAGATAGACTCAACAGGTAGCAAACCCGCATTGGATCATTGTTTAGTTATTTATATGTAAATGTGTAGAAAATTATTTTTTTGTCAAAACTTCAAGTCAAGGAATACAGAGCACAAGAAATGTAAAATTACAGAACTATTATCACCCCAGGTTTATTTACTTGTTCTGGGACAAGCACAGGTCTTCTCCATGTCCTGTTGAACAGAAAGTCTCTTCAGAGGATAAGAGGTCTTAGATCAGAGAACACTGGATAAATGACAGAGGATGGACCTCAAAGGGAAATGCAGGCATGCACAGTGCAGCTTGCCTAATTTTAGCTATGGAAGGTACAAGTGATTTCTACAGGGAAAAAAAAAAATCTTTTAATACCTAAAGTTGAGTTTTCTGTACCACAGACTTATTCCACTTATGAAAATACCTATTTTATAAATGTTCTTTGATTTTTGAGATTTTAAAATCAGATGCATAAAGATATTTGACCTCACGACAGAGAAAGATACTTTAGAATTTTGGGTATTCTAAGTTTCTGGGCTAATATCCGCTTATCAGTGAGTGCATATCTAGTGACTTCTTTTGTGATTGGGTTACCTCACTAAGGATGATATCCT
>NC_034598.1:63163211-63182763 GCF_900095145.1 Mus pahari
TTGGGAAGACAGGCCCTTTGGTCTTGTAAACTTTATATGACCCAGCACAGGGGAAGGCCAGGGCCAAGTAGTGAAAGTGGGTGGGTAGGGGAGCAGGGGCGGGGGNGGGGTATAGGGAATTTTCGGGATAGCATTTGAAATGTAAATAAAGAAAATAATAATAAATAAAAAAAAGAATTTTGGGTATACTGTGCAGAATAGCATTTTAGGTTTGGGAATGCAATGGAAAATATGGAAACAAAGAGAAGTCCCAATATTCTTATTCACACCACTTTCCCTTGTTTATTCTTAGAATAACTTATTCTGTAATTAGTCCTTTTGTTCCTATTTATTTGCCTATGTAAAGTCCAAATGTATATATTTATGCTTCTTTCCTAGATATGTCATATATACATTGGCTATTATTTTCTATTTTAAACTACTGAATGATATTATTAGTTGGGAATGCTTATAGACCTAGCACTTGGGAGGTTAAAATAGGAAGACCCTGAGTTCAATGTCAGCCAAGGCACTATAGAGAGAACTTGTTTCAAGAAAGATAATTATGCTAATCTCCCTAGGCCAGTTTTACCCATAATTGCTTCCATTTTATGGTTCTGATTTTCTATTCACCTGTTATATTAGTTAAGATTTGGTTGTCAAAGAGTACAGATGGTGGGACTCATGGCTCTAGCTGCATATATAGCGGAGGATGACCTTGTCAGTCATCAATGGGAGGAGAGGTCCTTGGTCCTGTGAAGGCTCTATGCCCCAGTGTAAGGGAAGACCAGGGCCATGAAGCAGGTGTGGGTGAATTGGTGAACAGGGGAAGGAGGAGAGGATAAGGGTTTTTTGGAGGGGAAACCAGGAAAGGGAACAACATTTGAAATGTAAAGAAAGAAAGAAAGAAAGAAAGAAAGAAAGAAAGAAAGAAAGAAAGAAAGAAAGAAAGAAAGACAATTTGCCTGAGCCCACAAAGTTTGTCAGAACCAAATTAGGGTTCCTTGGGACTTAATATGGAAATGTCCAGGGCTAGGAAGATAACTCGACGGGTAGTTTTGTTGTGTCAGTGACTACCTAATTTTGAATCCCCAGAACTCATAAAAAGTTAAATAGAGAAAAAAAAAACGATTTTGGTTGTGTAAAGATATATATATCTATATCTATAAATATATAGATACATAGATATATAGATATATAGATATATAGACATTCAATCATGATTTGTTATAGGTTTCTATTCCTATCCTGTAAAATAAGATGTTTAACTTCCTATAAGTAGTAAACTTTTTGCCATAAGTCTTTATATTTTAATGATAGAGAATAAGGACTCTAGGCTTTCTATGGCTTCTAATATTTTTTCTTCCAATAACTTTCTAGATATTCAGTGTTTGCCTTTACTTCCCCATGCCCAACATCTACACTGATGCAAATTTTTCATGACTCCTGGACCTGTAGCATTTGATCTTTACTGTTTTAAATTATAATTATTGCCTCTACAATAGATCAAACATACTGAACAATCTCATCCAGAAAACACACACATGGACAATTGATTCAAAACAACTTAGGCTTATATGTGCCTTTAGCTATGTGTTCATATGTCTGTTAAATTCCCATAGGAAACAACTTTTAAAAATGATATATTATGGGCCAATGAGATGATTCAATAGGTAAAGCTGTTTCCAATTCAAGTGTGATAACCATTGTTTGATCTTAATAGATGATGGTGGAAAGAGATCACCAGTTCCTGAAAGCTGTCCTCTGACTTCAATGCCCATACTATGGCACATGGATAAACACACAAACACATGTACTCACTGACATTAATAAAATAAAATATATTTTATTTTGAATAACTCTCTCGTGAAATTGCTGAAATCTTAATAACTCTTTCCTTTCTATAAAAGTAAAACATGTTAGTGTGGAAAAAATATTCATTTTATCAATGTAATTAGTTAAGTTTAAATTCTCAATCTATTCCAACTTTGTTTAGACCAAAAATAATACAGTTGATTATCTTCTTTATTTAAATTCACCAACACACATTTTAATGTTGTTATAAATTTGTTATACATATTCATAATGACTCTCTTTCCATTTCTTCTATACATTAAATATTGGTGCATCTCAGGGAGTCTTCATCTCAGCAGCACTGACAGTATTGTTCACCTATCCCTGACTTTATGTGTCATTTACATGTATGCATTCTTTCCATTCTCAACCATTCTTATTAGAATTAAAAATTCTCTTAGAACTTGCACCTTTTTTTTAGCTCTAAGTATCTTCCTCTTCTAATCTGCATTTAATTGTTGAATAATTAATTCAATAAATGAATGAGTAAATAAAGTACTCAAAAATGTTTAAGTGTGTACTTGATGTTAATATTCTGTTCTGATTCAGAATTTTATAACCATTATGAAGGATATTTTGTTACTCATGATTAAATACAGATACAAAAAAAAACATATATCAACATACTATCCTCTTCATGATTCTTGATATGAAAATGTATATATATTTTATACATTTTAAATTTTTTTGACTATTTGAAACACATTCTGATGACTCACAATGGCTCTGGGAGAGAAATCAATCGGGACAACACAATGGCATTAGCATGGGAAAATGAATAATTTAACATGACTATACTTTCCTTCTCTTCATTTCTTCCTAGTGTTTTCTGAAAATAAGAGAGAATTGATGACTATTTGAACCGTATCGATAGAACATAGAACAGGAGATTCAAAATTAAAATTTCCACAATAATCTATATGTTTTGGTAATAGAGGGAAATAGTGGGAAGTATGTTTTCACCCCGTATTAGAAAGACAGGAAACAGTACAGTGTAAACTGCCCTAACAAATTATCTTACCACATAGTGTATGCATTGTCAAATAGGAAGAGAAACCTGTTCATACCAAGGCCTTCATTTTCAGCTAAATTCTTACTGTTGATGCAAGTTATTCAAATTGCTTTTTATATATCTAGTTCATAATTTGTTTAGGCACACAACTGTCCATCATCTACCCATTTGTTGATCTGGGCCCTGTCATTCCCTTTGATTCTAGTGCCTCCACAACTACACATCTTGTAGTTCAGCTGAACTCTAAAGCCTGGCAGGAGTGCTTTGAGAAGATCACTTGAAGGTTTAGTTTTGTGAAACCAACCCTCGGGGGCATAATTCCCTTTTTGATCAAGTTTTAGTTTGCCCTTCTGACCTATTTAAAACTTTTTGAACTGTTCTACAACCTCTTTAGCACTCGGCAGACATTCTTTATCATACAGAGGGGAGAAAGAAACAGAAATACAGTGGCAAAGACAGAGAGACAGACACACACAAAGAGAAAGAGAGACCGAAATAGGGGATGTGGAATGGACAATCTGAGAATCAATTTTTAATGATGAAGATTGGAATAAAAGAACCTCTGTTTGCCTTGATGAATCATCAAGAAAATCAGTACTGTGACAAGTTGTTGGAAACAAAACAACCATAACTTGCAAGTTCATTATTCTTCAATAACTTTTGATGTTGTATGTGGAATGACATAAACGCCTTAATCTCTCTGACAGCATACTCATGGCAAAGACAAATGGGTATATTCCCTTTAAATGGGAATATTCCTATATTAAAGACTAAGAAACTTGATTTTGTAGAAGCAAGAGGATGTAATTCTTGTTTCAAGAGGGTAGAACATGTGTGAGTAGCAGTCTAGAATGAATTTGAATAACATGTATCAAAATACGATTACATAAAACTTCTCAACTCTAATATTCTACCACATAAAACTGTGACTGTAGTTTATGAAAATCTTTAAATGTTTTGTATGGAGAGAAGAGTTTACAACTTCCAAAATAAAGAATTAGCAAATGTTTAAGGAGTGGGGGATGCTAACTGATTTGCCTTGGTTTTATAATTAACCCTTGCACATGTGTATTTGATTATAAAAGTATAGCTAAAACTATACACAGGTGTGGAATAATAAAGTTTTATTTTTGAAAAGTAGGGCAAATAAAAACAAAAAGAATCCATATTTCTTGGGGAATCTGCAAAAGGTTTTCTTTACGTTTCAGACTTGGATCAGTGCACTGAGTGAAGAAGGTGGCCTTCACTAATCTGAGTGGAATTCACCCAGTTCATTGACTATCTGAGTAGGGCAAAAAAAGTAAAGACAAAGAAAAGTCCCTTGTGAGCTAATCCATCTTCTCTTGCCCTCCAGCATCACAGAGCATGGTTCTGAGAATTTAGATTACAACATAGAGTGTTACATTAGCTTCTCCACCATTTCTCAAGGCTTCAGTTTCAGTTATACTGTCAGATCTCTCACTTCTCAGTCCACTGGACTCAGCAAATTGCTAATCACTTGATTTTTCTGGTTCTTTAGTTCACAGACAGACAGTATATCATGGAGTTCCTCAACTGCTGTAATCACATGACCGTGTTCCTGAAATAGGTCTTTGGTTCTCTCTCTTGTTTAGTTTTCAAATCAGACTTAGGATTTCTTGAATTGTCACGCTAATAATAATAGTTATCAATTTAATTAGACTCCACATTTGTGATTGTTTTTCTATATAAACAAGTATCAATGAGTCACAGTGTAAGACATTTAAAAATATATGCAACATGTAATCCCTAGAATTTTCTATTCAATAGGCTGCAAGAATCAAATAACTAAGCAACTCTAAATTTGATACTCTAAAATATTTTGGGAGAAACTTGAGAATAGAAAGACTGATTATATTCACTGATGTACAATGTGCAGTAAAAGAAAAATTTGAGAACTTAGAACCAGAGTTGTGTTCATTGTTAAGGGTATCTTACTGATGGAGAGGGCTTGGGACAATAACTGTTAGATATCAAGCAGAAAACTTAGGTATGGTGCAAGTTGGACTCATGACCCATAGGATATAGACTGTTGAACTGGTAAATAACAAAGTCCTCTAAGTTGAGATGGAGAAGTGTGGAAAGACCTTCATGAAGCTGGAGTTACTGAGTTCTTCCTTAGATGCTGAGTTGTGTTTCCAAGTAGAAAATCTTCTCCAGTCCCATTAGGAATTGTCTCATCAGCAGCAATGGATGTGAACTCTTCTCACCAGAAGTGAATACCTTGCTCTTCTAGACAGTTCACTACAGTGGCTTAGATTCACAATACTATACAAAATGATTAATTACTTTCTAGGCAAACTATAACGACTGTCCCCAAATGATAGGTTTTGTCCTCCTCAGAATGAACATCAGTACCTATTGAGTCTAACCTTATAACAAGATTAACTCCTAGTATGTTAATGAATATAAGAGCAGAACCTATGTAATATGTGGGAAAGTAGTTAGTAATACTAATAATAGAAGGGATGGCAGCACAGTTCCACATTGCCTGTGGAATCCCACTCTCTTGGAAGGACCTATTCTCTACCAGAACCAAGAGTCATGACTTTACTGCAGAGGGGCAAGTACAAAGCTTGAGGGAGGGGGATCCAAAGACAAGTTACAATACAGGCATGTCTATATCCTCCGATATAGGTATTTTTCATGTAATATATTTTGTTTATGGTTTCCCCTCCCTCACCTCTTACTAGATCCTCTCCCTCTCTTCTCTCTCTCTCTCTCTCTCTCTCTCTCTCTCTCTCTCTCTCTCTCTCTCTCTCTCCTCTCCCTCTCCCTTTACCTCCCCCTTCCCTCCCCTCTCTCTCAAATAAAAACAGCCATCTAAAATATTAATATTAAAACCACAACAACAACAAATCCAGGCAAGCAATAAAAAATCAAAACTAAAAGAGCCCCCTCAAAAAAGAAAATTAAATTAAAAAATTTTTAAAAGCACGTGAAAGGAAGGGACTCAGAGACATGCAGGTCCACCTATACAGAATACCCAGAATAACAAAAATCAGAAAACATAATATATCTACAAAGGCCAAGGTTAAAGATGGCATGGCACTAGTGTTAAAAGAATTATGATTTCAGGAGCGATACGATACATTAAAATATGGAAATGGGCTTCTTGATGGGACTTGAATCTCATTGTCTTTTTTTCTTCTTCATCCTTATATGAGATGTCTCTAGGAAAACATGTATTGTGTCTGAACAATTTTTCTTCATTAGTGGAGCCTAAATTTTCCTGACTTTTCAGCCAGAAAGGTAAATGAGATCCCTCCCATAAGCCTTCAATTTTCTTTCTCTCTATCCTGCATCAGTAAAAACATAGGGGACTGCTTGAAGGAAGATCTGAATTGCCTGTTACAGTTAGTGTTTTCACATATTCATTGTATTTATCTACTGTATGGGGGATGAGTGGTTCAAGTTATTTTCATACAAATATGCACTTGTCTGTTGAGCATATGCTTCCCATTCCATTTCTATCACCAATCCCATCACCATTGTGGGCCATTTAATCAGAGCTCCTGGATCTAGTATTCAGCTTGCAGAATTAGAGAAAGTTATAAAAGTTTGTTTGGCTAACTAAAACACAAATCAAAGATTGCTCACAGTGAGCAAGCTGAAACTGTCCAGAGTTCTTTGTGAAAGAAAAGATTCAGAGACTGAAAGAGATTAAAATGTTAAAGAATGAAGGTCATTTAAAAACTCAGAAATGACTCAGTAGTTAAGAGTACTTGTACTAGAAAACATCATCCTGATTGAGGTAACCCAATCACAAAAGAACACATAGGGGATGTACTCACTGATAAGTGGATATTAGCCCAGAAGTTCAGAATACAATTCAAAAATCACATGAAGCTCAAGAAGATGGAAGATCACAGTGTGGATACTTAGGTCCTTCTTAGAAGGGGGAACAAAATAACCACCGAAGGAGCTATGGAGGCGAAGTTTGGAGCAGAAACTGAAGGAAAGGTCATCCAGTGACTGTCCCAGCTGGGGATCCATCCCATACACAGTTACTAAACCCTGACAATATTATGGATGCCAACAAGTGCTTACTGACAGAAGCCAGATTTAGCTGTCTCTGAGAGGCTCTGCCAGAACCTGAGAAATACAGAAATGGAGGCTCACAGCCATCCATTGGAATGAGCACAGGGTCCCCAATGAAGGAGCTAGAGAAAGGACCCAAGGAGCTAAAGGGGTTTGCAGCCCCAGAGGAGGAACAACACTATGAACCAACCAGTACCCCTATAGCTCCCAGGGACTAAACCACCAAACAAAGAGTATATAACACATGGTGGAACTCATGGCTCCAGCTGCCTGTGTAGCAGAGGATTTCCTTGTGGGACATCAATGAGAGGAGAGGCTCTTGGTCTTGTGAAGGCTCAATGCCCCAGTGTAGGGGAATGCCAGGACAGGAAAGCAAGAGTTGGTGGGTTGGTGAGCAAGGGGGAGGGGAGATGGGATAGGGGGTTTTCAGAGGGGAAACAAGGAAAGGGGATAACACTTGAAATATAAGTAAAGAAAATATCTAATGAAAATATAAAAAATAAAAATAAATTTAAAAAATTCATCGTGCACTTAAAAAAACAACAAAAAAAACCCAAAAAACAAAAAAACAAAAACAAAAACAATGTACTTGAACTTGCAAAGGACTGGATTTAGTTCCCAGCACTTACACAGTGCCTCATAACTATCCATAGCTACTATTCCAAGAAACCTGATAGTGTCCTCTCAAGTACACAGGCACCAGGAACATACACTCTGCACATATTTATACACATGCAGGCCAAACATGTATGTACAAAAAAAAAAATCAATCTAAAATATGTAAAACCTGCTTACCCATTTTGTAATGCTCCATAAAATGCACCTGTCCCCAATCTTTTATAATAAAATTCAGGAGGTAAACACAAACACTTTATAAGAGTTCATTTTTAACAGCTACACCAGATCTAACACTGAAAACCACAGTCCTTAAATTGGAAAACCTAAATACAATGGAAGAACTGGATGCCAGAGTGGCAGCATCCAGACGGAAGCAGCCCGAGGCCAAGGTGAGAGTAATTCCTGATAATGGGCAACAGGATCAAAGGACCAATATACATCTTCTGACCTACACAAACACATGCCATTAACAAGTAGGTCATTGTGTTCTTAGAAGTAAAGTCGATGGGAGAGCTACTAAATCCTTACCTGATCTATTAAAGAAAAGCTCTCGTGCTAATGGACAGAATTCTAATGTCAATGGTAGATTCAGAGAAGACAGACATTTGGTCAGATTCACAAAATGCATACTGTTTATCTTTGTATTAGATTTTTCAAAAAAAAAAAAAGACCTGTGACCTTTAGCAAGTCAACTGTGCATTGAGAAGAGGAAAAGGTATGAAATTACTGGACACTGGTAATGAATTAGCATTGATTCCAAGAGATTCAAAATATTCCTATAGGCCTTTCATCTAGAAAAAATACCTAGGTTGAAGAAAAGATCAATGGAATGTTAACACAATCCCACTCATGGTGGGTTAAGTTTTTGCTGCCCTTATCCTGTGGATATGTCCCCAGTTCCAGAAAGAGATGTATTTAACAGCCGACAGAATCTTCATATTGATTCCATGACCGATAGAGGGAGTGCTTTTCTGACAGAGGAGGCAATATGGAAGCATTAGACTGCCTCAGTCTCCGAAAATGATACATCAAAAGCAATGCAAAAGTCCTGGAGGGATTGCAGAGAGGTGCGCCATCCAACAATGGCTTGGAAGATGTAACAGCTGCAATGCCCAGCACAGCCTCTTTCCACATCATTTGCCCTGTGCAGAAACAGATGAATATTGGAGTATCAAAGTAGATTAGCAACCGAGTGGCAATTCTACCTACAGCTGTTTCACCAGATGTGTTTCACTTGGTCAAGCAAACTAGCGTGTCCCCTGGTATCTGCTAGACTGCTACTGACCTGGAGAAATTCCCTTTATCAATATGTTTCTAGACGCCTAACAAAAGTATATCCCCCTTCAGCAGGTCAGTCTATAAATACACCTCACTATCCCTTTTCATAGGTATATCCACCTGCTAATTTTGTGTCATAATTTAGTTCACAGGGACTGGCTCATTATATGAATAGCATTTTGTTAACTGGACCTGGCAAACAAGATGTAACAACTACTCTAGATATTCAGAATGATATTATATCCAATAAGACACCATCCTAAAATTCAGGGTCTTCCACTTTACATGTGACACTGTACCAGCCATAGAGCTTTGTCTTGTTCCAGACTCCCTCAAAAGTAGTCATTGCAAGTGATCCAGAGAAACCTAAATGAGGAATTGCCTCAAAGGCATACACAAATTCAATGTCCATATGTCTGGTTCTTGATCATGTGGGAGTCCTGATGCATGGACTTCTTGATGCATCTTGTGTGTCTCGGACGCTTATGTGTTAGAAGAACTCATCAAAGGCAGATGAAAATGAAGTGGATAAGACATTCTATTTAGTTCACATCAGTCATCTATTTTAAGCCTTCCTGTTAGTGCCCAGTAGAATAGAGGACAAAATGTCCATGGCAGCCATGACTGAGGGTCCACACATCCATAGCAACATGGACTTCAAGTCCTGATAGTGAACTTGGCTACACTTCTGATTGCCCAATCTGTCAGCAGTAGAGACCACACTGATCCCTCAATATGTCACAGTCCCTGGAGTGATTACCCAGCTTGCTTGTGGGCAGATTGATTACACTGGACCACTTCCATCATAGAGGGGTAACATTTTGTCTTTACCAGAGTAGATAACTGTGATGTGTATAGATTTGCTCTCTCTACACACAATGCTCCTGTCCAAAGTAAAATATTTGTGGAGTTATAAAGTCCTTTGTTCAACATTGCAGTATTCTCAATAGCATTGATTCTGAAAAGTGAACTCATATCACAACTAAAGTAAGGGAGTATGGACCCTTATCTGTGGGATTCACTCTTCCTCACCATTGAGTATAAATAACATCATAAATCAGTTAGCATTTTGAGTAGTAGAACATCCTCTTGAAGACTCAATTACTGTGCAATATACTTAGCAATCTCAACATTTGGATAATGTTCTCCAAAGGGTGGCATATAGTTATACCGCAGACTGCAATGCATGCTACTGTTTCTTTGACAGCCAGGAGTCCCACATTCTGTAAACAACAGGTGTGTATGAAAGTGTCACCATTCATTGCTTGTCTTATTGATCCACCAGTATAGCCTTGCTCCCTTCTTTAAAGTGCAAACGCTCTGCAGATCTGCAGTTCTTTGCTCCAAGTGAATAAACATTGCTTCAAAAGAGACTTAACACTAATGTCACTAAATGAGATTAGACTTTCCTGGTCCTTTTGGCCCTCATGTTCTTGAGTCAGCAGTACTGAAAAGGAAAGCGTTAGCTGACATAACTGATCCGAAGATGAAAAGCAAATGGACAACTATATTAAAATCATTAACAAGAGGATGTATGCTTAGAATTCAAGATCCCCTGCAGTTCTTATCTTAACCTTAGATTCTATAGAATATAGCATCCCAATTAAGGAATAATATGAATGACCTAGACCATGCAGTTATGAACATTATATTCCTCAGCAAATCGAAAGAACTATGAAGCATAAAATGAAGTCAAAACTTGGAGGGTAGAGATGGTGGTTGTGAGAGGAATTAGAGCAGAAATTCTCAAATGGTAGATCATGACCCCTTTGGGTGATGAGTGACCCTTTCACATGGGTCTCATATCCATATCAGATATCATGCATATGAGATATTTAATTATGATTCATTATGAAGCAAAATGAAAGTTGGGAAATAGCAAAAATAATTTTATGGTTGAGGTCTGAACAATATGAGAAATTGTATTAACGAGTCACAGCAGTGGGAAGGTTGAGAACCTCTGAGTTAGGGAAATGGAAATACATGTGAAATACATTGTATGAAGATTTCAAAGAATAAATAAAATATTGTTATGAAATGGAAACTAATTTAATACTTATTTCATGTGTTTGTTGATGGAAAAATAGAGTGGACAGTAGACAAAGGAAGTTATAAAGAATAACTGTGAACACATGACCAGTTCGAAATTTTCATTTAGTTAATATTTTCTCTTTAGATTACCATTAAGGTATGTCTATGTTTAGATGAATCTGAAAATGTCTCTCTGAATCAATGAATCCTGTATGTATGAAACAAATGTATATTTTTAAAACTAAAATAATTATGATGGAATTGAGCATATACAAGTATCCTCCTGGTCATCTGTTCTAAATAATACAACATAATTATGATTAGTATAGTATTTATATTGTGTTAAATATAAGGATCTAGAAGGAATATGAGTATCAAAGTGTAAAAAGGAAACATACAGGCAGCATGCTAATAGAGCATCATTTAGTATAATGAACACATACATAGCTTTTTGTACCTATAAGAACTCAATAGATAAAACCCCTCAGATATTGAGAAATACTGTATTGAACAAATATCTCAGCTTTATGTTCTCTTATTGTTATGTCATAATGCTCTATTTCAGCACTTAATTTGTTAATTTTGCATCATAAAATTTAAGATTAGGATGTATCAGGAAAATAGTATCATCATTTAAGGACTTAAGTATTCTAAGAAAATTTTAGTGTAATATATACAATATATATATATATATATATATATATATATATATATGTGTGTGTGTGTGTGTGTGTGTGTAAACATATATATATGTGTGTGTATATAACATGTATATAACATATATGTATAGAAATAGTTATATCATGTTAGATAGACTTTTATCATGTTTGATTTTGATTGCTATTAGCCCTCTATCGAATGTAGGATTGGTAAAGATCTTTTCCCAATCTATTGGTTGTCATTTTGTTCTATTGCCAGTGTCTTTTGCCTTATAGAAGCTTTGCAATTTTATGAGGTCCCATTTGTTGATTCTTGATCTTAGAGCATAAGCCATTGGTGTTCGGTTCAGGAAATTTTCCCCTGTCCATGTATTTGAGGCTTTCCCCTAATTTCTCTTCTATTAGATTCAGTGTATCTGGTTTTATGTGGAAGTCCTTGATCCACTTGAACTTGAACATTGTACAGCAAGATAAGAATGGGTCAATTTGCATTCTTCTACACATTGAATGCAAGTTGAACAAGCACCATTTGGTGAAAATGCTGTCCTTTTCCCACTGGATGATTTTAACTTTTGTCAAAGATCAAGCGACCATAGGTGTGTGGGTACACAATTCCATCCTTCTACTCCTACAGTTCCTCCAACCCCTTTTTCCATCCACTCTCTTTCTGTCTTTAGTCTGAAAAGAAAAAGGCTTCTAAAAGATAACAATGGCACATAAAATAAAATATAATAAGATATAGTTTTTAATTTTTTGACTATTCCATTTTAATTTTTAAGGTTAGGTTTCAAAGTAATAAATTTCTAAATGGAATTTTATACATATCTCATTTTGGTTATTTGCCACCAATTGACTCCTTTATTACCCCTCTGCCATCCTCTCCTCACTGAACCCATTTGCATGTCCCAAGTATTTTTCTTTCCAATTTATTGTTGCACAAACCAGTCTTTTGAAGTTGGCTCCATCCTTCAGCTCTCAAGGGTCATTTTGTAGTTTATTGACCTTTAACTAAATATATTCCCACCTACACAGATATTTAACTGAGGTTATGATCTACATATTAGTGTGGACATACAGAATTTGTTCTTCTGGACCTGGGTTACTACAAATAAAATGTTTTCTAATTCTATTTAGTTGCAAATTTAGTAATTTCACTTTCTTTGCAGATGAATAAAATACCATGGTATATATGCACCAGGTTTTCATTATCTGTAGTTTATATGCATTTAGTAACTCAGCATTCAGGTACTTAATCTCAGAGAGAATAGTCTTTCCTAATTGTGGGTTAATGGTGAGGGTATAAAACTTACCTCTCAAGTCCATTATGCAATGACTCATGCAAATATGACATTCCTTTAACAGCTTCTCTCTCTCTCTCTCTCTCTCTCTCTCTCTCTCTCTCTCTCTCTCTCTCTCCTCTCTTTCTCCCCTCTTTCTCATATGTGTATGTAAGTGTATGGATGATAGAGATAGATAGATAGATAGATAGATAGATAGATAGATAGATAGATAGATAGATAGATAGACAGACAAACAGACAGATATTCCTTTCTACCAAGTATAACTATAGCATAGGCTTTAAAATGTTGTATATTTCTTATCTGAGTATAGTCCTCATGCATTCCTCTACAGAAAAGGGTTAAATCCCTTTAAACAAGTATTTGTTGGGAAAATCTATTTTTAAGGATTCCAATGATGTTAGTTATTTTATAAAGACAATATTTTAGGTGCTCAATGAAAACTATAGGAAATAATTTCCCAGTATAATATTGAGTTCTCATATCAATCCCTCATCATCCTCTAATTTGTCTAATTAGATAGTAAATTAAAGTTTTATTACACTAAGTATCAATTTATATACACAAATATTAACATGTATACACAAGAATTAATCAAAGTAGAAACCTGAAGTTAATGTAGAAGCAATAAAACTAACCTATACAACCAACCCAGAATAGTACTATGATCCCATTGTAATAAATAATCAATATTATCATGTATCATTTTGATAGTGGTGTTGCTTTACAGCAATACATTCTCCCTTTTAAAATTTACTGTTCAAAGTATAGCTGTACTCTTGATAGATCTTAAAAATAATGCAAATCTATTGCTCAACAGATTTCTTGTTGTGGCCATGTGCATGTTAAAAATAATAGTCTTGTCTCTGCTCTATACTCATCATTAAAGTATAGACTTGACATAATCCTCCGTATGATATAGACAGCAATTAACTATTGCATGCCTGATACAAATGCACTGGTAGTTATTGGACAGAGAGAATTAAATTAATTAACTTCATCCCAAGATATTGCAGGCTATAGCATGCACAGCTCTTTGGAGATATATGTCAAGGAGACATAGGGAGTTAGAATGAAAGCAGTACATCGTGAACAGGCTGCAGAGTATGTCCAGAATTGAGCAGTCAAAGGCACATGCATGTCAGTGTATTTTATAGTCAGGGATCAAGACAAGCACATAATTAAAATGAAGATCAAGGGGAGTAGCCTTGGGAGTCTAGTGTCCTGACTGGGTGATGATTTACTAACTTAATTACTTCAGGTTCTTCCAAGGAAAACGAGGGTGTCTGTGCTCTAATAGATGTTGTTCTCACATATGCCACTGGGTATTAGCTGACATACACAAATAATTATATCTTATTCAGTTTGAAAATATGTCAAGACCTAGGATGGCAGGTTAGAGTCAATGCCTTTGATTCTCTTAGCTTAATTATAAATTTACATAAAATGCACTTCTTGCGTGTTCTTCGGGTCTGACAGTCAGATAGCCAAGCATGCTAGTCTGAGAAAACTGAGCTACAGTAAGACATAAAGGAAGGATGGGGGTAACTGGGGGATTTGGGAGGGTGGGAACAGGAGAGAAAGAAGGAGGGCTAAGATTGGGGTGTCATGTGAATAAAAATAAATTATTGAGAAGAAAAAGAAATATGCAATATATTTGAGAAATACATTAATTTTTGTATAATTTTATTCGTGTGTTATTATTAGAAACAAAAACATCACAATCGCACACTAGATAAAATGATTAAATGTCCTACTTTTGATCAGAGAAAAATACAATGGCAAAAGTCTATGAGCATATTTGTAGGAACATCATCATGTTCTGAGTCCTTTGGACAGTAACTTCTCTCTCAAAGTATTTAAGTACATGGGCAACCCCATCTCATTATGAAAATTAATGAAAGTGGGAAAGACAAAAAAGGTTTTTTTTTACCAAAATTAATCTCTACCAAAACAAGAAATTTACAGTTTTCTATTATCTCATTTTACCAATTAATTCTCTACTTTAGTTTAGAGAGAGTTTGCTATGGCTTCATTCTCTCCAGGCATCTGCATCCTGCTCTCATTGGACAGATATCATGTGAGGTTGGCAACATTTTATTTGTCATTTTAAAATGAACACAACAATAGCAAAACATGATAGGATGCATTTTCACCTAAGACAACTTGCCATTTAACAAACCTCATGGTACTTCTACTCTAGTCTTGCTTTAAATTCTAGTTGAGTTTACAGTGCCCTTTCCTGTTGCCTTAGTTGACAGAAGGGTTCTTAATGCCAACCCTTTAAAGTTAAGAAGCCTCTTTCCTCTTATCTTTTGTGTTCTTTGTTTTTTGAAAAATACATTTTATTATGATCTGCAGCTGTATCGCTTGATATGCTTAACAGTCAGAAAACTAATTGGTTTGTCATGTTAAATATTCCACTGACATTTTGGAACTTAGGAAAGAACACAATCTCAGTATTAAGGTGTGTGAGAAATACAAATAGGCAGACTGACTTACTTGCCCTGTCTCATGATTCCAGTTTGGTTTCTTATTCGTTTCATAATCCTAAGCCATCTACATACTACATTCCTCCTTGTAACCATAGGAACAGTATCCTCTGCAATGTCTTGAAGTAGAAGAATAGCTAGTGCCCGAAGACATCTATGAGGAAATATATGAACATAATTACAAACCTAATTATTATATATGATACCTAGCATTGTATATTCGGTGTTAATGCCCTGTGAGCCTGAATGAAAGATGGAATTCATGACCTTTCCTCCAAGGATGATGCTGATGGATGATATCGACAGAAAGTTCATGAGATTTGGAGAGAAGAAAACTAATGAAGGCAATAAAGCCTTTTAATTTTACTCATGATGGGACTTGTGAATGAAAGCTTTTTAACAAATCCTATCTCCCGGTCTTTCAAATATATCTGCTGTTGAGTGGAATCTCACTGAATGATTTTTTGCTTCTGTAGCCTAGCACTACATTTTAGAACCACTTTATAGTATGCTTTTGATGTGACATCATTCACTTTGCAAGTAATAATAAGCTATTTGATCTATAAATATTTTGTCTATTATGTAATTTGACTATTAAAATTAAGTTTTAATAATTCATAATACTTTCCTCATATGTGCACTTATGCTGTTAAATGTTAAAATGTTATGCTTTCTCCAAAAAACCCCCACAATTACGTGATAATGAACATTGTAGCCTTAGAGAAATTTATATTTAATAAAGTTATATAATAATAAAATCTTTATTACTTTTTATTTAATTGAGATTCATGAATTACATTGTTCATTGATTTATCTACCTAAGAGATACAGAAGTAATTTTGTAGAATTTTATAGCATTGTCTAATTGGTGTAATGTAAATTCATCATTCATAAATTAAAAATTGTGAAATGTGTAATAATTTGATGAATATCATATGCAACATTTATAACAACATAAGAATCACTACTCCATAAATTGAGTTTACCTAATATTCACTTAAATAATAAATGAAGGTAAATGTTTTTAAATGAAATTATAAGGTAAATGATCATATTTCAATAAGTTTGTATAATGTCTTTAATAAAGAGTTTCCTCCTTTGACAGTTGATCTCTAGTATTCTTATGGACAGCTGCCTATCTTTCACCACAAATCCTGCAACAAGGAAACATTAACTTTATGCCACCCACCATGCAGCATAATTTTGTGGTTCCGTTTGTCGTTATATTTTTGACATTTGGATTTGAACTGTCTCCAAAATGCCATGAGCTCAATTCTTGCTCCTCAGTCGGTGGCACTATTTTAATATAGTGTATACATTAGAAATGAGAACTGCTTGGAGCAATAGGTCACAGAGGACATCCTCTTGAAGAGGCACATATTCTCTACTTCCTCCTTCTTTCCCCTTGTCCACCAGGATGTGACCAGCTTTGCAGAATCATGGGCTTCCTGATACTAATTCTCTGTCTTGACTTACACCCAAAGCAACAGGGTTGAGTGGGCTTGGAGCGACCACTGATGGACATTTCTTACATTATGAGGCAGCGTGAATCTTTCCTTTGATTACATTTATTACATCCAATGTTGTATGACATCCAGGGAAGGCTGGATAAGAAGCACAACTTCACTATTGTTTGTAGTTAAATCTGCCAACCCATTTCTAATGTCCATTATTCTGCTGAAATACTAAGCTTCAGATGTCTCTCTACGAGATTTTGAAGCTCTACACTCACCACAAGAATCATGTGACTCCAAAAGAAACGCCTTACAAAGATACCATCATGAACAGAGATATGACATCGGATCCCCTAGGCTGAAGATTTCTGAGCAGGTAATTGTGTGAGAATGAGGTTTCCAGTTATAGCAGATCCCTCCTTTGCCCACTGTGTTTGGATGTTAGACATGATGAAGGCTGAGTATTCACCTCGAAATTCAAGCCATTGAAATATCAATGTAAGGAGAACTTTGTTTGTTTTTGTCTAATTGCATCTCAGCATCGCTACAATGACACTGATCTTAAGCTTTTTCTCCATCTCAACTGTTATTCAAACTAAAGTAAGAATGACTTTTTAAGTATAGTTGTCTAGAATCTCCAGGAAACTGAAGATAAGTCTGATTTGAAGAATTTATTCTTTAAATATTTAGACTTAAAAAAAACAGGGCTCAATTATATTTAATAAATCATATTCCATTTGTTCCTCAGAAGCTCTTGAGTCGAAAACAAAGAAGTTATTCCTTCAAGGTACTTTGTTGTCATTTAACATTAATTTTGTTATAGTAAAAGTTTTTACCGTACTTCATAGTTTCAATACTGTATCTCCTACAAATTTTATTTTGCTGGCATAATCTTATGAGTTAGACTATTTATATATAGTGAAATATGAGGTCTAGAGGTATCCATGGATTTCTAGGATCGGTTTTCAAACAGTACATAAATGACAAATTCAAGTTTCATGAAAAAGGATTATCTAGAATGAGGAAATAAAAATAGCCCATGGATGTAAGTGAGAATGACTTCTTTACCTCATTCTCTTCACTACAAGTTTTAGTTTTTCACATTGTAATATAGTGAGATAGTTTAAATTCTGGGCTTTTTGGTTGATATAAATTTGCATTGCAAAATTAATCCCATAAGATCTCAAATACTTATGTGATTGTAATCCGTTTTAAGACTATAGCAACTGTGTAAGAATATCTGAATTTTAAAATGTAAGAAATTTATGGGGGATGTAGTATCCATTATCTCCAAGGAAATGAACCCTGATAAATTGAATGTGTCATAAGGGAGAGTCCTATACCCATGAACACATGGACAGCACTGGTTGTCCTCAATGGGTCATGAAAACTGAACAAGAGGAAGAACTGTATACTAGAAGGAGATAGAAGGGAGTTGTGTGATCTGTATGATAAAAATACATTGTATACATATATGGATTTATCTTGAATGGTGAAAAATGTAAATGGTTTAAAATAGGCATGACAGAAAATGTCTTTAAAACAACAAGGATATTGAGGTCTGGTCAAAGTATTCCTCACAAGTTCAAGGTCAGCCTTGCTTACATAAGAACCAGGTCAAGGAGGGATTATATTGTAAAAGTCTGTCTCAAAAAGTCAAAACAGCATGGGAGTAGCCTAAAATAACTTATATTTGTTTTTCTTTAACTGAACAATAATATAGCTAACAATAATATAGCTCATATAATGAAGGTATCACATTTATATATGCAAAAAATTAAAAAGTAGAAGTAATTTTCACCTCTTAGTAAGGAGTATTTTGTAAGATAGTACATTTTTTACTTTAGGGCATCTGAATATAAAGATGGTACTCATAAAATAACATGGAATATTAGCAATTTAATTATTGAGAAAGTATGATATAGCAGAACCGTGTACAGATTAAACACATGTAATTAAAATGAATCATAAATAAGATGTGATCCAATAAAACCATTTAATTATAGAAGGACACAGAATATATGATGTGAGTAAACCTTTGAGCTAGACACAAAAGGTGTATTCAACAGACAGACTGTAAAAGATCAAAGCAAACATAGTCATGAACAATGATCCCGTGAATAGAGCTCAAATAACTTAGGAAATAATGAAAACTGACAAGTGCAAATGTACCAAAATTAAAACTTTTTGCACAAAAACATGAACGGCTACTTAAGTAACCAGACAGCCCACTAAATGGGAATGGAATTTTTTGGCCAATCTGATTAATATCCAGAAAATACAAAAAAAAAATTAACATCAAAATTCACATGCAATCCAATTAATAAATAAGCAGATGCATTAAACAGGTATTATTCAAAAGATGAAATTCAAATAGCTATTAAACACATGAAGAAAATGTTTAACATCTGTAGGCCTGTCAGGGAAATGCAAATTAAACTAAGATTTCATCACACTGAATTAGAATTGTTACCATGGAGAAAACAAGCAACAAATGGCGATCATCTGGGAAATCGTGAACCTTGATAAATGCTGGCAGGAAAGTAGATTAGTTTAAGTACAGACACTGGAAATCTGCATGATGCTTTTGAGAGAAAGAGAGAGATGGGGTATTGAAAGAGCTGTCTAGATATACCTACCATTCCTGAATTTATATGTGGAAGAGATGAAGTCTACATGCAAGACAGATAAGTATAAAATCATTTCTATTGTAGGAGTACTTTTAATGTCCAATGCACACAATTAACCTAGATGTCCAAAAAAGATAAAATGGATAAATTATGGAATATATATATATATATATATATATATATATATA
>NC_034598.1:63182843-63194008 GCF_900095145.1 Mus pahari
TATATATATATATATATATATATATATATATATATATATATATAGAGAGAGAGAGAGAGAGAGAGAGAGTATTATTTAAACATAAAGCATAACAAACTATATAATCGATATAATTAGAGATAGTTGTCTCAGAGAAAGTGAGGGATATCAGACAAATATTAGTTTTTCTCTTAGGTAAGAGTCTAGATGACAAATAAAGACAGAAAGGTATAAGGGTCCTTTATACAAGTGTCTTTATCCACTGAGTCATTGCTTTCTGTAGCTGTTTGACCTTTGTTACACAGTGAAAGCTGGTAATGACCATTGGACAATCTCTCAGATACTGGAACACCAACCAGGCAGCATACACCAGCTGATTAGAGGCCCCTAATATACAGCAGAGGACTGCCAGGTCTGAGTTTAGACAGAGAAGATGCACCTAACCCTTAAGAGACTGGAGGTTCCAGGGAATTTAGAAGTCTGATTGGGGAGGGAGGACATCATCCTCGTGGAGACAAAGGGCAGGGAGAAGGTATGGGATGTGGAACAATCAGAATGTGGACCCAGAGGGGAATAAAATCTGGAGTTTAAAACATAAATAAATAAATAAATAAATAAATAATTCTTTGTTTTGTTCTTTTTAAAATTCTAACCTAATTATATTATTTATCCATTCTCTTTCCTTTCTCCAAGACCTCCCCTACACCCTTTTTTTTTTTCACTAATTGTTATGGCATGTTATTCCAAAATATATGTCTATTGAGTCCACATATATACATGAGTCCACATACATGTTTTCAAAGCTGATCTTTTGTCACTGGAAAGCCAATTGAAATGTTTTTTTTTCCCCTGGGGAAGATCACTTCTCCTGATCTCAACTTAGTCAGCTACATGTAGCTCTTTATGTAGGTTTGAGGTCTTGTGTTCTTCTGTTTTGTTTTGTTTCATTTTTCCCTATCCAATTTGGTATGTCCCTTGGTGTCCTCCTTTTGCAGCTCATGATTGAGTAGTCATGTTGGTAGGACTTTGTGAGTTTATCTTCTGGTGTGACCTGGAGCCACAATTCCATAGCAAACTCACCAATTCTCTGGCTCTTACACTCCTTTTACTACATCTTTAGAAAGGTTCCAAGAGCCTTAGATGTGGGAGTTCTTTGCAGATGTAACCACTAGCAGCTGGCTCCACAAGCCTGCTATACTGGCTGGGTTTGTTGTTGTTGTTGTTGTTGTTGTTGTTTTGTTTTGTTTTGTTTTTCAACTTGACACAGGCTAAAGTTATCACAGAGAAAGGAGCCTCCATAAGATCCAACTGTGGGACATTTTCTCAGTTGGCCATCAAGGGGGAGGGCCCATTGTGGGTGGTGCCATCCCTAGGCTGGTAGTCTTGGGTTCTACAAGAAAGCAAGCTGAGCAAGCCAGGGGAAGCAAGCCAGTAAGTAACATCCCTCCATGGCCTCTGCATCAGCTGCTGCTTCTGGACCTGCTTGAGTTCCAGTCCTGACTTCTGTTGGTAATGAACAGCAATGTGGAAGCTTAAGCTGAATAAACCCTTTCCTTTCCGACTTGCTTTTTGGGCATGATGTTTTGTGCAGGAATAGAAACCCTGACTAAGACACCTGCATTTTGATTAGTTGTGATGTTCTATAATGATCTTCTCTGGATGTTGATAAGAGACATTTCCTTGATGCATGAAGACTAAACTCATCCTTATGGTCAAATATTTGTAGATTATTGTTAGGAGTTACTGGGTGAGGTAGTAGTTTTTGGTAACTGGGGGTTTTAGATCCACCTGTATGTTTACTTTCATAAAATCCCTGACATGATAGAGGTTTAAGATTGACTTCCTAAATAAAGAATTTATTCTTAATATTTTGTGATTAAAATTTCACACAGGCTTAGTTTTGCATAACTAAATCATGCTTTGCCCCATGACTTCTTTGAATTAATTATAATTGTCCTGTTTGTTTATATGTGTCATCAAAGCATGGTGTTTCATAAGTATCATGTGACTAATACTGTATAACTTCACTTATAAAGTATCTTATAAAATCAAAAAAATTCTCTGGAGTTATTTTCAACTCATTTAACTTTCCAAGGAATTTTTTTAAAGGAATAAAATATGTTTTCATCTGGAGGAAATTGGGAGAGGCTAGACAACTTCTAGCAAATGACCTACAAGTGATTTGTTGTTGACTAGTGAAGGAACAACACACATTTCAAATAATACATGGGTGTATAGTCAGTGATGCCATTGAAGGCTTTGTATAAATATCCCCCAGAAAACCCATCAAATCAAATTGAGACAATAACAGTTCTTGAAAACCGTGTTTTAAGAATATGTCAAATGCCTTGACATTCTCATATTTCACATACACTCTTAGGAAAGGGGACACCTGAAAACCAATGTAGTCTGTGAGACACAGGGTTTCAAGGCAAGCTTTCCTCTGCTTCTCAGTGTAATCCTGTTCACAGATTTTTTTCTTTTGAAAGATCCAAGGACAAAGCTTTCCTTGTGCCACACATCATTATCCCTTCTTTTCTGTGACTATCTTAGTTCATAAAACTAAAATATTACTGGATTTGTTTACTTTACTATTTGCTTGAATTACTTTTAACTAGGAACTGGGGATTTCTAATCCTCCTAAGCCAAATTATTTTTCTTCTCAACTCTGAACTAATGCTCCCAGAATCTCCTGTTGATAGTACAACTGTCTTTCTAGTCTGCGCTTTTAAGGAGACAGTGAGACTTCTGCACACCCAGCCTTCTCCTGCTTGCTTGAACTTTCCTCCAGGTATGACTGATGAGGGCCATCAGAGTGTGACATGGAGTGGAAAATTAGGCCAGTTTGCATTTCAAATTCTGACATTTTTTTTCCTTCTGTGAAAGAAAAACCTCCCTTTACATCTCTTATAGAATTAACGAATAGCACATTGTCATCCGGTTAGATACTGAGAGCATCAAATCCACTTCTAAGTCCATTTCAAGCCCAGTTCATTTGCTGGTTATATCAGACGTGAGCCGAAGCTTTAGATTTATATAAAAAGAGGAGAAAAGAGATCATGATGGCAAAGCAGCATTCAAGTACATAAAGGCCTTTTTCAAAAGCTTAAGTATAAAGAAAAAGTCCTCAGTATCTTCTATAGTTTCCGTCAAAGTTTTCCCATTTTTCAGGGATTTTCTTTCATTGTATGATAGTTCCTTGGCATTTTATCATCTATTGATTATATCATAAATATATATAAATATTCTATACTACACACTGCACATTATGAATTCTATAAAGTAAGGCAAAGTACTTTAATATTTACCACTTGAATTTGGAATATAGAAAAATTAAAGCTAGAGTTCAAAGAAGTGTAATGATCTAAATGAAAGAATACTTACTACATATTGTTGACTAATTTATATAAGGAAATTAAAGTAAAACCAGAAACATTTCTGCCCTTAGTTATAAAAGCTATTGTCCCAGCTAAAAGTTATGGAGATTTAAAAATGCTTATGAGGCACAACATGAATTATTAAACACTTTTAATTCCTCTAAAATTATTCATTATAATTCATAAATTATTTTAATTTTAAATGCTATTTATATATTTTGGTCACAGGGAAAATCATAATCTCAGCTGGATGTAATGGTACATGCCTTTAATACCAGCATTAATATATATATATATACCAGCATTTATATATATATATATATTATATAAAAATACTTTTGGATATTTCTTAACTTCAAAATTAGTTCCAGAAAACAATTATAACACACAATTTCAAAAGTAACAAACCTATTTTAATATGGAATCTCTTTTAGAATAAAATGTTTATAATAGACCAAAATGCATAATGAATGTTCTGATGTATTAATCAAAGTGGCAATTCCTTTAACAACCACTCAGTCTTGTTAATTACTACAACATCCCCCAGAATTGTCAGCATTCAATATTCCCCATTGAGTTCAAAATTAGTTCTTGGTTTCATAATGTCTATATTAGTTATTACAAACCTTTAAGTCTACAAAATATACCTTTTCATTTGAAAAGATAACAGAGAAATGCACTGTGTCTATGTTACCTTGCATTATGGGATATGTTCTTCTAGCTGGGCTGCATTTTCTGACCCCAGTGGGAAAGAAAGTATCTGGCCTTGCAGAGACTTTAAGTGTCAGGGTGTGTGGGGGATACCCAGGGGACCCCCACCTGCTCAGAAAAGGAGAGGACTGAGTGGGTGATGGGGGAAGGATTGTTGGGGACCAGGAGGAGGCCAGTGAGCTGGATATAAAGTGAATAAGTTAAAAGCAAATAAAAAAATAAAAATAAATACATAAGTAAATATGTTAGCTAAGTTGGCTGTACTTCTTTAGGGTGAGAGCCCCAAGATGAAGTCATTGGTAGATCCAGATTCTGAAGATGGCCCCTTCCAGATCTGCAGATAATAACCCTGTACAATGGTATAACATGGCCAAGAGTAGAGAAAAATATGTGAAGTTTATCCTATGTTTTTCTGTAAAAGGACCAATCCCTTGACAAGATTTAACTCTGGTCTCTTAGTTAATTCCCAAATGACCTTGCTTCAAATAGGATCACCCTGGACATTAATTCCAAGAAATTAATTTAGGGCATACAATAATTCAGTTCATAAATCTCTGCTTGGGAATCCCAAAATACATATCCTTAATTATTTCAACATTAACTTTCAAGTAGAAAAATCAAAGGTCTGATCCAGCCACAAGGCTCAGCAATTATGTGTTTGCCGTGGAGGCTGAGACTTGAATTTGATCTCTGTGGTTAAGTGGTAGAGAATCCATCCTAGTTAGTTGTCCTATGACCTCCACCTGTGTCTATGGCTATATGTGTTCATGCACACTCACACACACACACTCACACAGACACGCACACATACACACACACACACATACAAGTAAGGAGGGAAGGAAGGAAGGAAGGAAGGAAGGAAGGAAGAAAGAAAGAAAGAAAGAAAGAAAGAAAGAAAGAAAGAAAGAAAGAAAGAAAGAAAGNAAGGAAGGAAGGAAGGAAGGAAGGAAGGAAGAAAGAAAGAAAGAAAGAAAGAAAGAAAGAAAGAAAGAAAGAAAGAAAGAAAGAAAGAAAGAAAACATTTAGATCCAAGTCTAAGCTAAGTATCATCTAATCAGTTATAAGTAATTGAGATTGGATTCATTTTCATTTCTCTTTCATCAATGAAACTGAAAAAAAAAATTAGTTTAGATTTCAAAACATGACAGAACAGCCAGAAATCAGTATCAAATGTTCTACAAAAAGAAGTAGGGATATACAGGAAGAAAGGGTTGGCTTTCCTCAAGTGCACGCAAAACCTGACAAGGACATTACGTGTTTTAAGTTTCAAAGGAAATCATTTTTAACCTGGCCTTCTGCTCTCCAGACTCACTGGGAAGGCAACACCATCCTACAACTAGAAATAGTAATTTCAGTGTTCGCTTCCCTGCTCTCATAAATACAGTGCATAGTCATATGCTATTGAAAGTTTTTGTATTAGTTGTCTATCAGTGGGATTGAAAAATACCTCTGAATCCATCTAGGCAAGAGTACTTCATGTTGAAGTCAGAGAACTGGTCAAACAAAGCCAACTCAATGAGGTTTGTGTGTACATGATTGTATATGAAAAACAAGATGACATAAATTTTAAAGTTGATAATATTTTTAAACCTCAGGGCATAGAATTAATGCTTTGGAAATATTTTGTATAACATTGTATTTTATTACATTATTCCAAGAAAGTTTTTATCATATACTTTTGTAACAAATTAAGACAGCATAAAATAAGATAAAATTTTCACGTAACAAAAGTCATATTGTCATGAATATATTATATATATTCTTTGCCTCTCTCTAGGAAGAATCCTCTCTATGTGTTCATTTATAGGTGGTCATCAATTTCATGTTTACTGATAAATTCCAGATATGTTGAAAATAAAGAGGAATTTTTGGCTCCTGCTTTCATATTTCTTGGAAGAAAACGCTAGGCGAAATATCTCAACTAACACAACATACAGTTTTGTGGCAAAATCATGTGGAACTGGAGAACAATAATAGAACAGGAAAATATTATAGAACTTAAATGTATCCGAACATAATGCAGTACAGGAAGGGCAAGCATCTCTTAAAATGGATAGCCAGTGACTTTGCAATGGCTTCTGCTGCTAACCATGCTGAGTTTGATGTGTGCAATATAAAAGGGGATTTTTTAATGAAATCAACAGGAACTAAAAATGAAATCAGCATGCCAATTTGGGGACTATTTTGCTTGCAGAGCTGATTGAGAAAAAATTGTCTTTTATTGTTACAGGTAAGGAAAGACAAATTCTTTACAATTAACATTTTTGATGGTGGTGGTTGTGGTGGGTTTTGTTGTAGTTGCTGTTTGATTTTTGTTTATGTTGATTTCATTTTTCTAACTATGCAGCAATGCGAATGAGGGAGAAAAGGACTTTAAGGGGAGGAACAAAAGACGTATGGCCCATAAGGGAAGTTAGATGGTCTCAGTGACTATTCTTTATGATTTACCATTTTATAATAATTTTCCAGTGTTGGCAAGAATATACACACACAGAACTGCAAACTTCCAGACTAAACTATGTACTATGAAGTTCTAATAACATACAGAGCACCATACAAAAGTTATAAATATTAGGCAGACGGCCTTAGTCACTTCCATCTTATCTCTAACGACAAAGCAGGAAGAGAAATCTTCATTAGCATATATATGATTAAATATTAAAAAATCGAAGTCACTGTTCAAAAACATTAAACATTTGATGAAGAGATCTGTATATTTAATTATATTAACTTTAAAGAGAAATGGAAAACAATAATACAGTTAAACATAGATTTTTAATCATGATTTTTTTTACCATCATCTAACCATCATTGACATGACTTTAGCAACTGGAAACTTTCTCCTTTGATATGGAAAAAACGTGGAAGTCTTATTCCTATTCTTTGAAAAGTATATAAAGTCAAACATACAAAATAAAGTCGTGTTTTTTAATCCCACAAGAGAATCAAAGACATAGAGAAATATTAAAGATTCAGATCACCATTCCATAGTGAAATTTGGGGCAAATCCCAAAGAACCACACAGAACTTTGTCTGTGGAGAAGCAAAGAATTGATGGAGTTAAAACCAATATTAAGTTTGAGAATTGCCAATTTACCTCCAGGTAGTCTGGTATGGGGAAGTTCTGAACACTATTTTTTGGAAGGGCTTTAAACTTTGGTTGATTTTTAACCTCCTGGAACCTCACTAATCCTTCAGAGTAAAAAGACCCACCATCCTTCCTGTTTTTTCAGCAAAAGGAGGAAGAGCAAGGAAACCTTCACCATAAGAACTGTCTCCAAAGGACAGAGAATACCAGATCCTTATCTAACCTGTGGATAGTGATCACCCACACAAGCCTTTCTTTCTTTTTTTTTAATTAGATTTTTTTCATTTACATTTCAAATGCTATCCCCAAAGTCACCTATACCCCCCCACCCCATTGCTCCCCAACCCTTCCAACCCCACTACCTGGTCCTGGCATTCCCCTGTACTAGGGCATATGATCTTGGCAAGACCAAGGACCTCTCCTCCCATTGATGGACAACTAGGCCATCCTCTGCTACATATGCAGCTAGAGACACAGCTCTGGTGGGTATTGGTTAGTTCATATTATTGTTCCTCCTATAGGGTTGCAGTCCCCTTTAGCTCCTTCATTAGGGGCCCTGTGTTCCATCCAATAGATGACTGTGAGCATCCACTTCTGTATTTGCCAGGCACTGGCATAGCCTCACATGAGACAGCTATATCAGTGTCCTGTCAGCAAAATCTTTCTGGCATATGCAATAATGTCTGGGTTTGGTGGTTGTATATGGGATGGATCCCTGGGTGGGGCAGTCTCTGGATGGTCTTTCCTTTTGTCTCAGCTCCGAACTTTGTCTCTGTAACTCCTTCCATGGATATTTTGTTCCTCATTCTAAGAAGGAGCAAAGCATCTACGCTTTGGTCTTCCATCTTATTGAGTTTCATGTATATTGCAAATTGTATCTTGGATATTCTAAGTTTCTGGGCTAATATCTGCTTATAAGTGAGTGCATATCATGTGTGTTCTTTTGTGAATGGGTTACCCCACTCAGGATGATGCCTTCATAGTTTACAAAAGGAGAGTTTGTAGAGGGCTCTTTGACATATTTCTTTCCTCCATAAGTCTCTCTTCCTCTTAGTCCCCAGCATTTTATACTCACTTCTCCTACATAGGTCCTCTTCTACCTTTATGTAGATAATTAATCATAGATGAAAGATAGATTGATGATAGGTGAATGATAGAAAGATAGGTAAGAGATAGATAATAGAAATATAAATAGGGGCTGGGAAGATGGCTCAGTGGTTAAGAGCACTGACTGCTCTTCCAGAGGTCATGAGTTCAATTCCGAGCAACCACATGGTGACTCCCAACCATCTGTAACGGGATCTGATACCCTCCTCAGGTGTGTCTGACATACCAGTGTACTCATATTCATACAATTAAAAAATTAAAATCTTTAAAAACAAAGAAATTTAAATAGATGATTGATAGATAGATAGATAGATAGATAGATAGATAGATAGATAGATAGATAGATAGATAATAGATAAATGATAGATTAAGTGACTCCACAGATTAGGGGAAATGCAAACACATAATTGTGCCTAGCTTCAGCAGGGAAAGTAAGCAATAATTTTCCTTGTTGTGCTTGTTGTGTTGATATAAGGGCAGTAGGGCAATAGTGACTTTACAGAAGAGATCTCATATGTTTCACTCCATACTTTACAGAGAAGCATAGGTATTAGCCATTCTTTAAAGGTTTGGTAGAATTTGGCAGTGAATAAGTATAGCTCTGTACTCATTTTGTTGTAACATTTTTAAAATTTAAAACATTTATTTTCTTAAGTTGTACATAGTGTGTGTGTGTGTGTGTGTGTGTGTGTGTGTGTGTGTGTGTGAGTTTATTAATTTCAACATTTTAGGAATATGTGTTTTCAAAATATTCCCTAACGGTCCTCTGGATTTCACTGGAACCTGTTGTAACAAGTACGTCCCCATGTCTAGTTTTATGTGCTTGGGTCTCCTTTCTCCTTCTTTTGATTCAGTTGACTAGGGACTTGTCTGTCTTTGCTTATTTTTTCAAAGAGCTAACTCTTGATTCCATGTATTATTCTTTTAGTCTCAATTTCATTATTTTCTGCCCTGATTTTTATTATTTCTTGCCATCAACTGCTTTGGGGTTTGGCTTGATCTTGCTTTTCAGAGACCCAATGGAGCATCATTAAATTATTTATTTGAAATCTATCTGATTTTTTTCTAATGTAAGCACTCAGAAATGTAACCTTTCTTCTTAGACTTTCCTTAGTGTATTCCATAGGTTTAGGAAAGTGTACTTTCATTTTTGTGGTTCTGTGGATTTTGAACCAGGTTCTTTCTCTGTAGTCTTAGCCAGACTTGCACCCCCAGCAATATATTCCCTTAGCCTACAGAGTTCTGGGATTATAGTCAGCTGGCACTACACCTACTGATGATTCAATGACTTTTGAAAGACTTCCTCCTGAATTACTTCAATGACCGTTAGATTATTTGAATGCATCATGCATTTCCCAAAGTTTTACATAGCTTGAAGTTACTGTTTCTATTAATTTGTATTTTTGTTCCACTGTGATACAAAAAACATAATAATTTCATTTTTGTCTATATTAACTTGTAGCCTTAAACATTATTTATTTTTTTAACATTTACTTATAAATCTATATGTATAGATGAAGTGCCCAAACTATACCATGTGTGTTCAGATGACAACTTGTAGTATCAATTCTGAATACCATGTGGATCCCAGGTATAAAACTCAGTGTTGAGCTAGGCCTCAAATAATGTTGCTAATGAATCAATATAATCACATCTAAGGCATTCTATTTTAAAGAAAACTCATAATGTTTCTAGGAACAATGTCAATCTATCACTTTTAGGGAGAGTATTGTATATATTGTGCTAAATCAAGCTTATTTGTGATGTAGGTAAATTTTGAATTTTCTTTAAAAAAAAATTTTAGTAGTTATTTTATTTATTTGCATTTCAACTGTTAGCCTCCCTTCCCTCTGCAAATCCCCTACTTCTTACTAGTTGCTTATCAGAAAAGATACACAATTATGTAGATAAAACATTTATTATAGGAAATGATCTTTTAGTTCTTGGGACCTGGCTAAGGAATCCCTGAAAGTCTCTGTCCCTCACATCAGACAGTGGTCCCAAAGATATGAGCTAAAGATAGAAGTGAAATGGCAAAAACAAAAACAAACAAGATGCCTGAAGGTAAGCAGGAACTCATGAGGTAAACTGAAAATCATTCATCATCTGATGGGGCAATTACCTCATTATCTATAGCAAAAAAATAAAATAAAATGAGTTGTAATAACATAACATATAGGAAATCTGTTGTATCCTTGCTTAGAGACTCATATAAATATAACATAATACCCAGGGCAAATGAACTCAGATACTTGGTGAGAGCAAAGAGTTTGCTGGAGACTCTTCAACCCAGAAGACTAAAGTTTACAAAGCAAAGAAGGCAGCAGTGAGGGGGTCTCAAGGCCTAAGCCTGTAGGAGAGCCATCTTTGCTCCAGTGCATTGCCAGGGGAGAGGGCAGCCTGCAGAATCAACACAGCTTCTGGGAAAGATCCCGTTTCTGGCTCCAGTCATCCCACACCTTTCCCGCCCGAGGAGGGGTGTCTGCATGGAGCAGTCTCAAGGCCTGAACCGGTAAGAAAGCCATCTTTGCTCCTGTGCACTGCCAGGGAGAGGGCGGCCTGCAGGAGCGACACAGCTTCTGGGAAAGATCCCATTTCTGGCTCCAGTCATCCAGCACCTTTCCCGCCCAAGGAAGGATGTCCACCGGGAGGGGTCTCAAGGCCTGAGCTGGAAGGAGAGCCATCTTTGCTCAGGTTCACCTAGGCTCCAGTCTGCACTGGCAAGAGTGTGGACCTCAGAAGCTACACAGCTTTGAGACAGACAGAAGCAACCTAACTTCTGGGACAAACCCTGTTTCAGGCTCCAGAAATTTGGGCAACTTCCTCACTAGAGGAAAGGTGGCCACCTGTGAGGGCTCTGTCTGCCACAGCAGGTGAGAGAGTCATATTGTGTCCAGGGT
>NC_034598.1:63194019-63199401 GCF_900095145.1 Mus pahari
AAAAAAAAAAAAGAAAGCAGTATCTCAATCAATGTAATGATCCAGTAGATTTATTCTAAAATGTGTAACCCAAAAGATCATGCAACTACATTCAAATTTTGAAAGGCGACAGGACTGTTCTTTCAACTCTCTTCTCGGGAATTTTGTTCAGATATCCACATACTAGGCAGCAGCAAAATCGTGCAAGGAAAGAAAGAAAATGACATTTAACCTCAATGATTTTGACATAACGCAACCACAGTCCCTTGTCTGTATTGCTGTGAAGATAGCAACTCCAAAGAGCAGTAGAAAAATAGTTGTTTGCTAATGTGTTTTAACTCTCTACATGTTTATAGGCTCTCTCTTAGGGTGAGAATTAATGAGTGTTAGTCTTGTAGTAATATTTCTCAACCTGTGTGTCGTGACTCCCTTTGGGGGGCTGGTCAAGGGACTTTCACAGGGGTCACATATCAGGTATCCTGCATATCAGATACCTACATTACAGTTCATTAGCAAAATCACAACTATGAAGTAGCAACAAACCTAAGTTTATGGCTGGGGAGGGGGAGTCACTAAAACCTGAGGTACTGTATTAAAGGGTCACGGTTTTAGGAAAGTTGACACCCACTGTCCCAGAGTTATGGAAAAAGTCTTCTCTCAAGTGTCTGGCTCATCATGTCAGTTTCGGATACCTTTTGCTTCTTTGAACTGGAGTTGTCCAGCTATATCTTAAGTTTCCACTTAAAATGGTTCTTAAACATTGAGCCTGGACTGAACATATACAGATATTTTTTCTTACCATTCTCTCCTAATAATCAGTATTAAGAACAATAACAAATGTTCATAGAAGCTTTAGGCTATTTTAGATATTATGAGTAATGAAAAAGAGAACAGGGTTCTGGGTGTATAATCAAGGTGAGTGCTGATAGCGCTCTGCTTCATCCAAGGGTTTGGGGAATCCACGCTTCTGGACATTGTGAGTATGTGAACTTTGGGGTCTGTGTTTCTTCCAAATGCAGGACATGGCCGACTGGGAGGCAGAATATACGGAGTTTGACTGCTTATCCCACGCTGCCTTCTCTAGCTCACCAGCCTTCGCTGGAGAACAGCACAGAGAAGTCTGGAACGACCAACGTATCAGGGGCCACAGATTGTGACAGGGCTGGCACCGTTCACCCCCATATTCCTGGACATTCAGGCTCCGCTGAGTCGTGAGGAGTTGAGTGCAGAGCTAGGGGCCCACAGACTGAGGGTGGTGTCTGGCCCAGGGCTGGGGAAATGCAAGCCCTGGCTTTGCTCTTTGATGAAGATCCTTAACTTGGCAGCAGTTTTAGCTGGGAGCACAGAGAGGTCTTCTATGGGAGAATTAAGCAGCGGTTTCCTAGGTGAAAATCTGCTCCATGCTCCCCATTGCTGTTCTCAATGAAAGAGACAGTCCACGGTTCTAAACCGTTTCTTGGTTGTTCATCGTGGGAAAACGGATTCATACCCTGTACCAACTTTTCAGGATGCACTCAAGATTGAATACCATTTGCAGGGAGGAATGTCTGGGAAGGAAAGCTTAGTAGTTAAACCCTTGGGGCAACTAGATACATCATTAGCATGAAGAACTCTGTTCTGGGCCTGCAGGACCACAGGTCACTTTTCCTTATGTGGGAAGTGTGGCACAGGCTTGTATTCCAGGCCAGGAATTTAGCAAGGAGCAGGGAGGCTCCTACCATCTCAGATGTGCACCCACTGAGTTTCTGGGGTCTCAACCTGCTCTACCAACCAAGCTTCCTGGCATGGTTTACTGTCCCACAGTAAACTGATTCACTTTGGATATATGCAGTGTGAATTTCATCATAGCTTCATTGGTGGTTTCCGAGGCAACCATTTGAAAGAGATCCAAGAGTAGAAGCTGTGTAACTTTTTTATGACTGCTTTGGGAGTTGAGCCTTGTTACTTCTACCACATTATTAACTGTATTATTCAGGATTTATTTTAAAAAAAAAAAAAACAGACAAAAAACAGAACTAGAGCATGGCATATATTAGGGCATATTTTGGGGATGTGTTAGTTGTTTGAAAACCATAAATTTTGCCAAAGGAAAGTTTATATGAAAGTATGACTGCTTGCTCATGGGCAATGTTTCCTCAGACATGCATAGGCTCTACTTTTCCCAAATGACTGAACCAGTTCTATCTGTTTTGATTTGTTTTGTTTTGTTTGCTCCAAACATATTCATTAGGTGAAGTCAACTGACTGTAGGGATTAAGTACATTTGCAAAATCTCTTTTAGAACACCTACAGAAATAGCACACTGAACAAATAGAAATTATGTCTTAGCCAGTTAGACACATACAGCTGACCATGTTACAAGGATACCATTTCTTCTATTTATTTACACTTAGATGCATATGGTTATACAGTACAAAACGATTACAAGTATTGGGTTTTAGAACTACATTTAATTAGTTTTTTTATTGTTTTCATTGATGAATGTTTTGTAGTTTGTAAAATTACCTAATGATGCATATTAATGTGTGCATATGTATATGTATGTGCATACATGTGTGAGAGAGAGAGAGTCAATTACATTAAGTCAAATATTAATGTCTTTGTGGGATACAAATAGTTACAATAGAAATAAAATAATTTTGGTAACTATATTATGTAATAGCCTTTATACAAAAATTTATACTGGTGAAATTTTCTCCAGCTGAAGGAGTTAGGAAATTTCCAACATTACCTTCTTATTTTCAACCTCTGCCCTGCTACCGTACTAACTCACTGCAGTATCCACCGGCAGACCTGAGTGAACCAATTTGCTGGTTCATGAATCTGGCCAAAGTGTTTTGGGAAGAGTGAAGGAGAGTTCTAGACTAGTCTGACACACAGAGAAAAGCACAGGCCAGCCTGGGCTACAGGATGCTACCTGGTCTCAAAACAAACACTTGTATACCTAAGTGGATGAGTAGAGTGTCACTGAAGGAAATCCAGGTGAACAGTCACAGTTTCTTTTTTCACATGAATTTGAGAACCAAGCCTATGCTGAGAGCCTTTTGCAAGCTCATTCATACTATTCCTCAAAACAAGTTAATGAGCCACTCCAAATATGAATAGAAGAAAAAGTTGACCCTTGCAAGAGAATTTAATCCCCTGTCCTGGGGTTAAGAGGCTTAGTGTCACAGCTCCAGCTGCATGGCTGATTCAGAAGGCTCCAGAAACTGCCACTTTCACTCTACAACCTGAAGGGCTTGAATCTGCAGCACTGATTCAACTACGCATATTATCATGACTATTGTCTTCGTCTTCCTGTTTGCTTGGTTAGCCTTATCTGAGCAGATCTCTGCCACAGATACTCTTCTTTTGTTCTCTCAAACATTTGAAATTCACATTTGTAGATAGAATCCACTAAAAGTAGAGTTGATTTGAAAGTTTTATATTAAGCCTTCATATAGTCATTTCCAATTAAATAAGTGAACATCATGTTTCATTTAATCAGTTTCTGGTGTATTTAAACTCTTATTTAAGTGAAGAATACATCATAATCCATCAATGTTCAGACTCTCTTTAACACTGATCACCAGATCTGTGCGGTCAGTTTATAAACATGATATCAAAAACGTGAGTTTGAATAGTTAGGTGTAAAAAGTCTGGAGCCATCTCAACTTTCAGTATTCAAAGAGTGCCTATCTGAGCAAACACATGTAGGATATAGATCTGAATGAATAATACTTTGTCAATCTTTGGGCATTGAAGTGATTCCTTCAAGAAGCGCACTTATTTATTTATTTATTTATTTATTTATTTAAAAACTTTATTTTCTAATCCTAATCAAAAAAATATTTTTGATGAAAACTAGCCCAATAATTTAGGTAATTGTGCCAAGACCACCAATGATGGAGCACAGCCAATATTCGGAGAGCATTCATTAATCATCAGACTTATAATGGCAGGGTAGTATACCTTTCAATGATCTGATAAATCATTCATTGGTAGAAATAAAAACAAAAATAAACATAGAACTTTCACTTTAAACACTTCTGTGTTTTTAAACTAACACCAATCTATGTAAGGAGCAAGCAAGCCATACATGTAGACTATGAACAGATAGAATATTCAGATATTTTCTCTTTTTTTAGCATTGTATTTTATTATATTTATTAATTAGTTTCTTCATTTACATTTCAAATGCTATCCAGAAAGTCCCCTATAACCTCCCCCGCCCTGCTCCTCAACCCCAACACTTCCCCTTCCTGGCCCTGGCATTCCCCTGTCCTGGGGCATATGATCTTAGCAAGACCAGGGGCCTCTCCTCCCATTGATGGCCTACTAGGTCATCCTCTGCTACATATGCAACTAGAGACACAGCTCTGGGGGTACTTGTTAGTTCATATTGTTGTTCCTCCTATAGGGTTGCAGACCCCTTTAGCTCCTTGGGTAATTTCTCTAGCTCCTTCATTAGGAGCCCTGTGTTTCATCCAATAGATGACTGTGAGCATCTGAAAGACCTCCATGAAGAGGGGAATGAAGGAAAATGAAATTTAAGACCTGTGATTCATGTAACTTATGTCCAGAGAGTTGTTTGTAAACTCAGAAGCCTGAGGCAAAGGACACAATAGAACAGGCCTGCTCAGAAGCCTGAGGCACTTAATCTTTGACAAGGGAGATAAAACCAACCAGCGGAAAAAAAGACAGCATTTCCAACAAATGGTGCTGGCACAACTGGCGGCTATCATGTAGAAGAATGAGAATTGATCCATTCGTATCTCCTTGTACAAAGCTCAAGTCTAAGTGGATGAAGGAACTCCACATAAAACCAGAGACACTGAAACTTATAGAGGAGAAAGTGGGGAAAAGCCTCGAAGATATGGGCAGAGGAGAAAAAAATCCTGAACAGATATTTTCACTAGGGAACTCAGTTTGTGGTGAAAAGTTCAGCATAGGAACTTTGGGAAGGTCATGAAACACTTGACCCTCCAGAAAGGAGAGGCTAATTAGCATTTCTCAGATCATAGGGTGGGAACCAACCTGCAGGTGGGGGCACATTTCTCAGGACTGGCCATAGCTCCCCTTCAGACAAGGGAAGTCCTTGTCACCTCATTCCCTAAAGACCAATCAGTTTAAACAGTGCTCTGTTCTGCCAATCATATTGTGCCTAGTTGCTGATGCTCTGTTCTGCCCCTGGAAACAATATAAAAACTCGCCGAACTTTGTCTCTGTAACTCTTTCCGTGGGTATTTTGTTCCCCATTCTAAGAAATAGGAACGAAGTATCCATACTTTGGTCTTCCCTCTTCTTGAGTTTCATGTGTTTTGCAAATTGTATCTTGGGTATTCTAAGTTTCTGGGCTAATATCCACTTATCAGTGAGTGTATATCATGTGTGTTCTTTTGTGATTGGGTTACCTCACTCAGG
>NC_034598.1:63200009-63209426 GCF_900095145.1 Mus pahari
TGGAGAAAGTACACAAGGAGCTAAAAGTGTCTGCAACCTTAATAGGAGGAACAACAACATGAACTAACCAGTACCCCCACACACCAGAGCTGTGTCTTCTAGTTGCATATGTAGCAGAAGATGGCCTAATCGGCCACCAATGGTAGGAGAGGCCCTTTGTCTTGTAAAGATCATAAGTTCCAGTACAGGGGAATGCCAGGGCCAGGAATTGGGAGTGAGTAGGTTGGGGAACAGGCCAGGGGGAGGGCATAGGGGACTTTGGGGATAGAAAAAAAACAAAAATACAAAAAACAAAAAAAAAAAAACAAACCAAAAACAAACCTGGCTGAACTGGTGCTGGTAATCAGTCGCCCTCTGTCCTTTGGGTCTGGGATGAACCCAGTGCACTGGAACAAGAAATTCCTCTTGCTTTTTGCATAGATCCTGGCTCCATGTGGTTCACTCAGGGGGTCCCTGGTAAGCTAAGGCTCCGAGGAGTCTTACAGTGGTAAGGAAATGCTAGGTCTAGAAGTTCCAGGAGATCAGCTATCATCACATTTTAAAGTTTTCATGCAAACATCTGATGAGGGTTTACATTGAAGGCCAGGAGTGTTAGCAGGATCAGAGAAAGCAAAGGCAGTGAACACTCCTAAAGTAGGCTGCAAAAAAATATCTAAAAATTTCACAGTGAGTTTCCCTTAAGTGAGCATTTTTCAAGTGAAGAAAATACGTCTATGAAAGTATATTTATATTGCTAAAGTGAGGAGTACACACTACATAGTTTAAGTTTATTCAATTAAAAAAATAACAGTCAAACTTACCAACATGGTTATATATTCACAGGAGACATCCAACTTCTCATTTTTTTCTCTACTCATAATTTTCATTAATAAGAGCAAAAAGACTCATCAGACATCAGTCGCCAGCCTTGCATACATTGGCAGAGAATCTCATAGTGCTATTTTTATTTAATAGGAATGGACACATGCAGTCCTTCCATTTTCAAATGTCATATTTTTTAATTATTCTTTGAGGATTCCATACATGTACACAATATTTTTTTGACCACATTTACTTCCCACTCTTAAACTCTTTCCAGATCCCCTCCTCCATATTCCTCTCCCAAATTGATGTCCACTCTCTTTCTCTTCTTTTATAACCAAATGAGTCTAAATACCGCTGCCCACATGTGTATAGAAGTGGGGCCAACTGCTGGAACATGGTCAAAACACAGTAGGGTCGCACCTCTAAGGGAAACTGACTCTTCCTTTCCAAGCAGCCATTAACTAGCACAGTCTCTCCCTATGTATGCTGGAATTTGCACTGGCTTGATACTGTGCGGGTCTTACTCAGGCAACCTCAGCCTGTTAGCCCATGAGTCTAATAGCCCTGTCAATCGCAGAAGACATTGCTTACTCCTGTCCTACACAATCTCTTGCTTTTTTTTTTTTTTTTTTTTTTTTTTAAATAAGTTTGTATATTGCAAAGTACTTTAACAAATATAAACATTTTAACTTATACCCATTTGGTACATAAATCTTTCAGTACATTGCTTATGAGATTACAGATTTGAGTGAGAAAGAGACAAAAACTAATTATTAATTATGAATAATATACTATCACACTTTCTTAATTGACTCTTACATCTTAGCTAATTAGACATATATGTATATTTGTAATATTTTCCCATGAACATTGCTTTTATTTTGTCCTGATATGTTAGTATTTATACTGTAAATTGTCCAGCGCCTGTTAATTTTTAATATTTTCACCAAAGATGAAGAAAAAATGGTTTACAGTACTTGCTTTTTCAGGCTTTCTACACGCTCTTCCAAGATGTTCCCTGAGTCTTGGGGTGGTTTGGATGATGCACATGGTCCAGTTATGGCAAAGAGCTCCAAAACCATGTATTATCGGCTGTTTGACCAATTGTATGCTTCTGTATTGAATGTTGTCCACTGGGGGAGGGGTGAAAAAGTTTCTCAGGTGAGATATGAGATGTCCACTACTCTAAGAGAATAAAGGTACATAATTAAAAGGCAATGTAATATGATGTCCATTTAGCAAAATAGTAGTAGTATGTTCTACCCTAAGGCTTATGAGAATCCTGACCATGAGATCTTGGTCATAGTTATAGAACCAGAAAAGAGAGTTTTCTCCTGTACAAGAAGTCTTAAATATAATCACAAAGCCATTGCTTACCACCATAATTGTCATGCCAGTATTATATCCACTAGAAGATAAGTGGAAACGATCCTTTTAGAGACTTTCCTATTTGTAAGTAGAAGAATACAAATAGTGGTTATCTGTCCAGTGGAAATATAAATCTGAATATTAATTATCAATGAGATGCTAGAAAAGCTTTCTGAGTGGAAGGCTGAGCTACTTGATTCCTGGGATTCTTTGTGTAATGCTCAGAGATCTGTTTGTGTGGTTTTGTTTGCTTTTTTGGAGCAGTGTTTCTCTGTGGAGCTCTGGCTATCTTGGAACTCACTGAGCAGTCCAGGCTGGTCACAAACTCAAAGATCCAGGTGTTTCTGCCTTCCAAGTACTGGGATTAAAGTCATGATCCACCACAATATGCCAGGTTTTTATAAATTGATAAAGAACACCTTTTAATACCGAACAGCTATGTTCCTCTCTTGCAGTTTTTGTTTTTTTTTTTGGTTTGTTTGTTTGTTTGTTTTTTGAGACAGGGTTTCTCTGTATAGCCCTGGCTGTCCTGGAACTCACTTTGTAGACCAGGCTGGCCTTGAACTCAGAAATCTGCCTGCCTCTGCCTCCGGAGTGCTGGGATTAAAGGCGTGCACCACCACTGCCCGGCTCTTGCCGTTTTGATCAGGGAAAATTATTGAACCTATCTAATAGTCATACTTCACAAGTGGCAGAAAAATACTATGGAATAAATTAATGATCCTACGATTTTTTAAACAATGCTGTCATGTTTGAATAGAAATGTCCCTTGTAGGCTCAAATGTTTGAATTCTTGATCATCAGGAAGTAGAGCTCCATGAGAATTTAGGAGGAATACCCTCCTTACAGTGAGTGTGGCATTGTTGGAAGGAATATGTCAGTGGAAGTGGACTTTGGGGTTTCAGAAGCTCCATCAAGATCCGAGATCTGGTGGTTCTCTGTCTCCTGCCATCTGAAGCTCTAGATGTAAAACTTTCAACTCTCCAGCCTGCGTGCCTGCTGCCATGCTGCCCTCTGTGATGAGAAGAGACTAAACCTCTGAAAGTATAAACAAACACCAATTACATGTGATGTTATTTCCCCACTCATGATTATGAGTCAATTCAAGACAGATGAGATTATAATAAATGCAGGTTTATCGTGAAGCTGCTCTCAGATGAGTTCACTGGCCCCCAGGAAGGAGGACAGCAAAGGCAGTCATCATGGGAAGAGAAAGAAGGGGAAGGGGGAAAGGAAGTGAAAGAAAGAAAGAAAGAAAGGGTATGCATGCAGAGAGAGAAGGAGAGAAAGATAAGAGGAGAGAAATCAAAATGTCTGGATTATATAGAGTAGAGCCTCTGAGGGGAGGGCAGCCCAGCCTCTGAGCTGGAAACTTCAGGGTTGGGGTAGGGTATGCCAGGTAGGGACTGAGGAATGCTGAGAGAACCTGGAGGCAAGGTCTGTGTTGGTATGTAAAATATGCACCTCAGTCCCTTTTCCAAGGGTTTGAAACCAAAGAAAATGCTTTCCTTTTTAAGAACTGCTATGATCATCGTAACCGGCTCAGAGCAATAGAACATTCATTAAGACAAACAATAAAATGGATTTTATATACAAGAAAAAATAATGAATAACGTACTACAGATAGAAAGAAGTCTTAAGGGGTGAAATTGTCTATGTTGGTCTAATATACAAAAAAAATAATGGATTGTTTAGAGATTGATAACGAGGTAGATTTTAGGATAGGCTTTGGTGAGGGTGTTGACTCATGACTATGAACTTGGCACTCAGAAAGATGACAAAGAATTATCAGGTGCTCACAGTTATCCAGAGGTGAGATTGAAAATGACAAAGAATTAAGTTCGAGGATATTTGTATCCTAAAATAAAATAAAGCCAAAGGTAGATGATAAGGAGTCTTTGGCAATCCTGAGGATGTCTCTAAGTGAGTATTCTGACAATGTGGAGGAGCAATGGATATATCAAGACAGCAGTCAGCACCCTAGCTTCAGTCAGTGGCTTAGCCTGTTTTCATAAATAAGGTTTGATTCAATTCTATCCAGGCCATTTGATTATATGTTGCCTGTAGCATCTTTTCTTCTATAACAGGAGGGCTTACTATTTGTGACAGGACCATGCCTCCTAACAAAATTTTAGAATATTTATTTTCTAGACCCTTAAAACCTTTGCTGATTTCTGTTATAAGGAACTATTTTTGAGTTCTTAGAATGAAAAAAAAAATCTTCATGAGAAGATGCTGAAATTAATTTCTCTACAGTCCTGCTTCCTTGTTCTTTATCACAATAGTCCTTAGAATATTAAGGAAAATGATGAAAAGACGGAAGATTACTGATATCTGTGACTCACAGACACAAAAATACTCAAGTTCAGGTCCAAGAAGAAGGCTGATTTAAAATGTATTTAAGTTGCAGTAGTTATAATACCTCCACATATGACATTTCATATAACCTCAAGTGTTATTTTATCATCTCTAGTATTAAACAATAAATCTTGATATGACTTTTGGGATTAGAGAATGGTTAACTTCATAAGTGCCTATACGATAGATGGGTAGATTAGATGGGTGATCTATTAGTGAGTCCTCATTCCTCTTCAGTAGCTCATTTTCTCCCTCTTATTCATCATCTCATTTATTTCTTCCTGGCCAAAAAGGAAATTCCCTTAACAAATCTATATTGCCGAAAAGATGGTAAAATGTATAACTCACCAGAATTAGACATAGATGAGGCTTTTTTATTTTTATTTTTTACCTCATCTCCAATTTTTCTTTGATTTTTACCTTTTTTCCCCTTTTATCTAGCAGAAGTCTAGACAAGTTTTACCATAAGTCAGGTTAACTTAACATCTGACATGTCCACATGATTGCTAAAATGTATTGCTATTCATAAAATACATCTTATTTTAGAAACGATCAAAGTGTAAATATAATGGTTTCATTACTCTATCAAAGTTATCCTAAAATTGTTTCTTGGGGATTTTGCTATTTAGCCCTGAGGAAAATCTTAAGCCAGAAGGGACTTCATTGAAATAGATTGGGATTCAAAGTCAGTCTCCTATGAAAATACAAAGAGTAAGTGTGGAAATGCCAACTTTGTTAAGCTTAGCTATCAGCCCAACTGCTCATCTCTCTCTCTCTCTCTCTCTCTCTCTCTCTCTCTCTCTCTCTCTCTCTCTCTCTCTCTCTGTTTCTGTCTCTCTGTCTCTCTATGACTCTCTCTCCCTCTCTCTCTGCCTGTGTCTGTCTCTGTCTCTCTGTGTCTCTGTCCCTGTCTGTCTATGTCTGTCTCTGTCTCACTTTGTCTGTCTCTGTCTCTCTCTGTCTTTCTGTCTCTCTGTCTCTCTGTCTCTCTCTCCCTGCTTCTCTCTGGTCAGCTTTCTCTGTAGATGTCCAGACAGCTTTCTACTCCAGACAGCTTTTTTGCAAAGTTAAAAAAAAACTGTCTGCTATCCTGGGTTTTTTGTTATTATTTTTTGTTATTATTTTTTGTTATTCCAAGTGAATTTGAGAATTGCTTCTTTCTAAATCTATGAAGGATAGGCTTTGGTGAGGGTTAGATATTTGAGGGGGATTCCACTGAATCTGTAAATTTCTTTAGGCAAGATAGCCATTTTTACAATATTAATCCTGCCAACTTTTCATTGATGGTGTGATTGTAAGCTGATACAACCACTCTGGAAATCAGTCTTGTAGTTCCTCTGAAAATTGGACATGGTATTCCTGAGGATTCAGTTATACCCAAAAGATTCTCATATATAATATATAACAAGAACACATGCTCCACTATATTCTTAGCAGCCTTATGTATAATATCCAGAAGCTGGAAAGAACCCTGATGTTCTTCAACAGAGGAATGGATACAGAAAATGTGGTACATTTATACAATGAAATACTACTCAGCTATTAAAGACAATGAACTCATGAAATTCTTAGGCAAATGGATGGAACTAGAAAACATCATCCTGAGTGAGGTAACCCAATCACAAAAGAACACACATGGTATGCACTCACTGATAAGTGGATATTAGCCCATAAGCTCAGAATACCCAAGATACAATTCACAGACCAAATGAAGCTCAAGAAGAAGGAAGACCAAAGTGTGGGTGCTTCGGGTTCTTCTTAGAAGGGGGAACAAAATATTCATGAGAGCAAATATGGACATAAAGTGTAGAGCAGGACTGAAGGAAAGGCCATCCAAAGACTGCCCCACCTAGGGATCCATCCCATTTACAGTCACCAAACTCAGACACTATTGTGGATGCCAATAAGTGTGTGCTGACAAGAGCCTGATAAAGCTGTCTCCTGAGAGGCTCTGCCAGAGCCTAATAAATACAGATGAGGACACTCACAGCCAACCATTGGATTGACCACAAGGTCCCCAATGGGGAATGGAGGAGAAAAGATTGAAAGAGCTGAAGGGGTTTGCAACCCCATAGGAAAAACAATAATAAAAATAATAACAATCAAACAGATGCCCTGGATCTCCTAGGAACTAAACCAGTAACCAAGGAGTACACATGTAGAGACCCATGGGTCTAGCCACATATGTAGCAGAGGATGGCCTTGTCAGGCATCAGTGGGAGGAGAGGCCCTTGGCCCTGTGAGTCTGGATACCACAATGTAAGGGAATTCGAGGATGGGGATGGAGGAGTGGGTGGGGAAACACCCTCATAGATGCAAGGGAGAGGGATGGGATAGTGGGTTTCAGGAAGGGCGGGCAAAGGGGAAAGGGGGTAACATTTGAAATGTAAATAAAGAAAATATCCAATAAAAAAATAAAAAAACTAAACTAAACTCTCTGGATAGCTCATCTCTTGCAGATCAGAATCCCAGTCTTTTTTGAAATATCAATTCAGGTTCCCTTTTGCTTATCTGATGAATCATCATCCCATGACCCTAGCCCCTTGAGTATTAGAAAGAAAAAGCAAGCAAAAGCACAGACAATAGAGAGCTGGGTAGGACCTTGCCCTGAAGTTACCATTCCTGGGTGCGATATCTTGCCCTGCCACCCCACTACTGCCTAAATCTTTTTATCTCCTTCTTTACTATCTTTCTGACAAAGTGGCTCATAATACAGCTGCGTCTTTTCCTTTAGATCTGTGAAGCTCCTTACACAATTCATACTGCATCCTTATATTTTGCATAGTTGAGAAATTATACAGTTTTGAACTTTTGTTTTTAGAGTTCTTTCCATCAAACTTGAGGGCTATTCTGAAGGTTTCATTTGGCTGAGACATTAGCCCCACCCTTGACTCCTGGACTCATGGTGTCTCTGATTATCGTGGAATCATTAACTCTGGCAGAGTGAACATTCCTAGAAGGAGGAGCATGAAGATACGTACATTATTATACAAACAAGCCTAATGCCCACAGCAACCACCAACACTCATGGAGACCCATGACATACTGGCTCTGTTTCATGGGCAGGAATCATGTCATTCTGTCCCTACCATGACCGAGCAAGACTTGGCAGTCTCTCTAACTCTAGGAGTCAGTATTAGGAAGCCAATCCAAAGCTATAGGCTAAGTCAATTAGGATGTCTTGGAGGTAATGTTTTAAAAATGTTCCTAAAGATTAAATTTTCTTGATTACCACCAGCATCAGCTTGTAACAAAAACATAAATTAATAATATATGGCATAATAATTATAAGAAAAATATTTGTTGAATTAAAGTTGTGGAGTACCTAACTTACAACTATATCTTTGCAATTCTCAATATATAGAAAAAAGAGCATTATGTTAGAAGATTCTCCCATTCACTCGCCCTGTACTTTGGATACTGTTTTTCATATATCTGGACAAAGCAGATGATCTTCAAAGGATTTTGTTACTTGTAAAACTGCCTCTATACATAAAACAATAGAGCTTTCAGTCTCCGTAGAGAATCAAGATTATCAAAGGATATTGACAATTACAACCTGAATATTGAAATGGGGACACAAAAACATAAATTAATAATATATGGCATAATAATTATAATTATAAGAAAAATATTTGTTGAATTAAAGTTGTGGAGTACCTAACTTACAACTATATCTTTGCAATTCTCAATATATAGAAAAAAGAGCATTATGTTAGAAGATTCTCCCATTCACTCGCCCTGTACTTTGGCTATAAGTCAGATTAGACCAAGTAAAGTTCAACAGAATGTAGAGATGTTTTTGTGTCCCCATTTCAATATTCAGGTTGTCAATTTAATCATTGGCAATATCATAGTAACTATATACATGGTACCAAATTAAATTTTTTGTAAAACTGAAATGATCTCAAAAAAGTATTGATGTTTTCTATTGTCAGTGTTACAAAACATCTGTTTGTTTACTAAGGCAGGATTTACATTACTATTAATAATTTGGAGGTGCCTATTTTGATTAAAACACAAACATAACTTACATAGTAATACTAATTAAATGAGGATAATATGCTATGACTGATATATTATTCTGAATATGACTTTAATTTAAACATACTTTATCCTTTGTTTATACTTTTCATTATAGAGATGTAAGGTGACACCTCATTTTCTTATTTGCATAATGTATTTTAAAATAATGCTTCAATATGATTTTAATTGAAAACATCTCTTTCTGACATCAAAGTACTAAACAGGAAACACCCAAAAATGAAGGAAAGATCAAGAGAACAAAGACTGTCTTTATGAATGTATGCTCTGAAAACCCTAGTGTTGTATTCATGACCTATATTCTACATCTCTCCAAAAGCTACAGCTTGACTTCAAAGCATGTCATTGTGAATTAAATTCACTGAACTGACAATCAAGAGGCTCACACTTGCATAAGCTAAATTTTAATGAATGCCTTGATTTCCATAGTATTAAAAACACATTTGAAACATAACTCAGTGAATAAATTCCTCTGTATATAGATAGGTATTACTCAATCCATGAAACCTAATGAAGATACCTATACAACTATTAATTTCTAGTATGTCATCCAGGTCCTTGGTTTTAAAATAAGTATAGCTTTTTTATTGCATTTATATCTTTGATATTGTTCTATTGCTGTGAAAAGCCATCATGGCCAAGGCAATCCTTATAAAAGAAAGTATATAATTGGGTGCATGTTCAATCTATGATCCTCATGGAAGGAAACAGACAGGCATGGCTCTAGAGCTATACCTGAGAATTTTATATCCTGACTCACAGGCAGCTTGGAGAGAGGGAGGGAGGGAGGGAGGGAGAAAGGGAGGGAGAAAGGGAGGGAGAGAGAGAAAGGAGAGAAGCTCT